>NC_046380.1:12496475-12607549 GCF_011125445.2 Fundulus heteroclitus | reverse complement strand
CTGTTGAACCAAAATCATCTTATCTACCTGCTGTGTGCCCTTCAGCAGAGATATGGAAAGCCCTGAGGTCAGAAAACCCTCCAACATATGCTAAGAGACAACGGGTAGCTAAAGGCTGGTTCACACAGCCGGATTTTAAAATAGTCGGCCGATTTTCAAACCCTGGGAGACACCACACGTAACGATTAAACATCCTAGATGAAACATGGTGGGTCGTATAGTGTGTGGTGTCCGGTCAGATGACAAGCAAAACACACCAAACACGAAAAGATTTTGCTTAAGATCATTCAGATGTCAGACGGGAAATCTTGCAGATCCTCTCAAGATCAAATGTGAGTTCAGAATAAATAAACACGAACGATGGGGGAGAATAATGACGACAGTGAGTGGATTGATTTCAGCAGAGAAAAAACATAACAAAAAGAAAAGCCGTTGATTAAAAAAGCAGAGATGAGACGGGGGTTCTCTCACCGTGCTTTCTGGTTGGCTACACGCCACATTCAACAGGCTTCGTGCTCATTTGTCTGCGGGAGAGACCACACACGGTAGGATATCGGGGCAAGGCAATCCAACATGTTGAATATCCCCTATTTGAGGTCGCAGTGGTCCCGATGTTCCACCGAGAGGACCCGATCGCTCTTAACACACCACACACGGCAGGATATTCACTTAAGATCATCTTACGAGACACGCTGATAATAGCCGCCTCTCGGAAGGGGGAGATCAGGGAGAAAATCGGGTTAAAAATCCTGCCATGTGAACCCGCCTTAACAAGGAGCATCTTCCCCTACCACTAACCATAGGTTGTAACATTAAGCAAAGGAGTGTGAATGTACAGAAACGAAGTACTAACCAATAAAACGAAGCGTATTTAGGGTGGATCACGTTTTAACAACAGCTTTTGGTGAGTTGTTTCATCATTTGGGAAACGATATAGGAATGCCTGTAATCTGTGCAAATACACATACGTATATATAGGTTGTAAATGTATGAGAAGTATTTTACTAGAGCTGGTTTTCTTACAGCTGTCTATGGCAATACCTAAAACATTGTACTCTATAGAGTACCTTCAGTATAGTTTTTGTTTTGTAAATAAAAATATATAAAGCAATGCTATATATTAAATTCAAACATCACCTTTAGCGGGTCAAAACAAATTTGTACCCATACTGATAAATAAGAAGAGACAGCTCAGAAAAGACTGCAATTTCAGCTGGATGCTTCAGAGGAGTCAACTGCTCCAAATAAGTTCAAATTAAGGTTTATGATGCCTACGCATTTAGTGAGATAAAAAAAAGAAATCCCTTCTGGCATAATGAATGATACTTACTGAAAAAAGTAATAGAGAAAACTCATCTAAACTTCCAAGATTGATGTAATGATCCAAAGTGTCCCCAATTAACTATGGTAAAACTATGGAGTGATAACATCAAATATATAACAGCATACTGTTAATACAGGCACAGTGGGTATACTGTGTACTGTATACCCACTGTGCCTCAGTGGGTATACAGCATTGGCAGAATATAACTAACTCCTCGTTGCCAATCTAAACCGTTGTTTTTCCCTTACAGCAAATTACTTAACCACTTTTGCTGAATAAAGCAAATTACTTCGAGGAAATTCAAAGTTCTCCATTGCAAAGTCAAACTTTTTAGCATCTAAACGGAACTACCTACCTATTTCGATATCAGTATTATGACTTTTTAACTGTGTATAGGTTTCCGAGTACTCTGCAGATGTGTACTTTAAATATCACATTTTGTCAAAATCATGGAAGAAACCCTGTTAGAGCTCAGAAAAGTCTCAGTCAGAGCTACAATAGAGGTATTCAGATCAAAGAATTTTCATGTGTTACAATTGTTAAGTTAGATACTCTCCATTCAGTCTGACTAAGCTCCAACATGAATCAGTAATCTTTATCATCATTATGTGATACCATTATAAAATTTTGGTGAGACACCAGCTCAGCGTGGACATAGATTGCAAATGACACACAGACAGATCAAGACTTTTTGATTGTAACAACACTCCCTGATGATCTTAAAGCGTGAAAATAGTCCTTAACATTCAACAAGACTCATAATGGGCAAAAATGTACACATTTTTAACCCTTTGCGCATGTTTTGTAGATGGAGAATCCAATAGAGGTTGTGTTCAAAGTACTGATTTTGGAGATTTGAATTGCAATATACACCAAACTTTTCAGATATTAAAAAAATATATATACTGTATCCTCTTTCCTCCACATATTTTGTGTTGGATCAGACAAAGTAGAAGTTTGAGGTTTAGTGACTAAAACACTGAAATGTAAAGAGTTAGATACAAGGTTAATTAGATTAATTTACAAAACATTAAGATGATATACTTAGCTTATTGAATCTGTCTCTTTCCTCTATCCTTTCCCTTCCCTCTCAGAGTCATTCTCCAGTCCAAGGCTATTGGCAAGCCCTGTGCAGCCATTCGTGACCTATTAGAGTGCGGATGGATCCTAGAGTATGGCTGCAGCCTCTCATCAGTGGGCATGCCCTGAGCAAGCCCTTTGACAGCTGGCAGCGGACAGACGACAGCCAGGCAAGACTGATCACTGCAAACTGATAGGCATAGAGCCAATGACCAGCAGACCCTCTCTGTCTCTGACACACTCTCATAAATACGCTCGCGCGTACTCACAGTCAGAAATGCAAACACACTGTGTAAGAAAAACAGGATTTACAGTTTGCACCTACCACACGTATTTATTTTAAAAACAATTACTATTAATTATAACAATTGGCTAATAAATATGCCATATTGCCAATGCCATCTTGTTAAGATGCTGCACTGCATCTATTTTTTTTTAGAAAAGTCATGAACATGGATTAAAGTTGGTCTGACAGGGAAGGACTGGGCACTTGTTTATTTGTGTCTTACTTACAATGCCCTCTCCCTCTGCAAAGTTGTACTATGCTGCAATAAAATACCGTCCATTTTTTTTTTTTTTTAAGAGAATACAAGTGACTTGACTTTAAGTATTCATGGAAAGGAATAAAAGGTAGCAACAAGGACCCAAAGGGTGGACACAATGCTCTTGCACTATGGCTCATAGCTGTTTTGTTGACAGCTGCTCCAAAAATGAGTACAAGTAGGCCACCAGAGATTTTCTGCAAACCAAGAATGCATGTGAAAACAGCTTCAGATTGAGGAAATAAATTGTAATGGGAACATATGTACAGTTTGTCCAAAAGTAATCCTGTCATGATGAGTGAAGTTGTAGCAGGACCAAAGTGTAAACAAAACAACAGAAACCGCATTGCAGTAAAGGAATCTAATATGAAAACAGAAAAGTTACAAAAACAACAAGAGCAGGGCATATGAAGCACAGGCAGCCTAACAAAAGGAACCAGCTGTGAATTATGGTACACAACACTGGTTCTTTATAAAGGCTGATAATCCTTTATAAGTAGAATGACATTAAAGGTAGAGTGGTCGATTTTTCCGGAAATGTCCACTCCTCAGGGGGATCACTTGAAAGAATCTCCCAAATCCACTCTGGTCATATTTCTGTCTCCTGAGCCCTTCCTTTCCTTCTCATAAACTTGTAAGACAGGTTGCTTCTTGAGACTCTCAGCCATTTTCAAAGTACATGGTGACAGTGCCTGAGCTACAATGAATGGCTAACACCGAAGCTAACCGGAACCACTAAAAGTATGCATGTGCAGCCAGCAAGCAGAAACGAAGGAGTAAGCATGTGGGACAACCAATAGATAGGCTATGCTAGCGTTTTGACTTGACAAAACTAGTGTTTATGCTTTGCTCCATTTTGAACAAATATAAATATACAGCTGACCAGAGCTTTTTTGTTTTTATTCCCTCCTTCTCTCTGCTCCTCCATTCCTCTCTCAATATCACTGTGTGTCTCGGCGCTGTTGTGATGGCCTCAGAAAGCGAGAGCAGGGGGCAAGGGGGTGTCTGTCCTTAGACTGGGAGCTTCAGCGAGGCAGACATCCAACTGAGCTGCACAGACTGCATAGATTGTTTATTTTTCTTAAATCAAGCAAAACCCAAACCGAGTCTTTGTTTTGGCCACAGCATGACAATCTTTATAGCACAGTAGGTATACCTGTCGACATTATAATTGCACAGTTCCCACACTGCTTAGGGATTTTTGTTTAGAGAAATCACATAATTCTCTGTATCATACCGGCAGTTTTCTCCGCTTTAATTTGAGATTTTTTTTTATATAAAACCAATAAGAATTAGGGGGGTTTTACCATTTTTTTCTGACAGATGTGTGCTTATTCTGCATTAAAACAACATGGTTTTGTTGACAAGACTCAGTGCATAGCAATGATGTCTGTGTGAGCTTGTCATTGTCTATATAGGCGAATAGGGGATGTCCATTCTTGTAATATATATCAATGAGTGAAGTCTTTTTAAGGGAATGTAAAACAACAATGAGAGGAGAGCAGGGTGACTGAGGTAGGGAGACCAACAAATACAGATAATATACAGGAATCTCAACTAGTCACAAAAGGGTCTACAAATCAAAAGACGGGAAAAAAAGTGTAACTGTAATAAGAGAATAAACGAAAATACACCGAGGGAAGAACACAAATAATCAAGAGAGTAAACACAAATAATTAAACATAAATTATTGGATCCTAGTGACAATAATTAACAGGGAATAAACTGAATATGCCAAGACCTTCCCAAAATAAATGATCAGAAAGCAAACACTGTAAAAAATTAAAACTAAAAAAAACTTTGTATTTTTATTGTAACTAATTGCATGGCTGATTTCCAGTACTAAAAGAAAATTGCATCTGTACAGTATATTAGCAGTTTCTTCCGCTTTTACATAATAGAGGTAATAATTACAGGCAAAATGTGTTTGCTACCAATAAAACATAACTACATGCAGACAGTGGCTCAGAGACATTCTGACTGATGACAGGATACATATCCTGTCATTTTTCATAAGAGCTGGCTGAACCAAATGGAGTTCAGCACTACTTTCAGTCGAAACAGGGTGTCTCTATCAGAAACAGTAACTGAAGTTTAAGAGTCCCACTCAAGCTACATCTAGGTCCCTAAAATAAAAAAGAATAAATAAAAAATACTTCAGATTTAACTTAGACTTGTGCCTTTAAGACCCAAGGCTTGACTTGGGTCCTGGTCTGAAACTTGAATCGTATTAGCAGTTTGTTCTCATGCAATAAAGACTGAAAGGAAGATGTTATGTAAGCTACAGATAGAAACTCTGACTGAGGATGCAATGTTGCACAGGTTTTACTGTAAAGGTTCTGCTTGATTATAAGTGACATTAATGCATTATGGACTGTTATGTAGATGTTAACTTACAAATTGTAAAGACAAAAAAACCTTTATTTAATTCATTCAAAAAATCAACATTAAAAGGTTTATTTTTTATTGACAATTTTTAGATGCCATTTACATTTCTAATAGATTTGATTTTTTTTAATGAAATAAAGCAGTCTTACACAGTATTTGGGATGGTAAATGAAATGTTAAAAGATAAAAATGTAGAATTTATATGTGGTAGTTTAGTCCATATTCTTAACCTACAGTGATGCAAGGTTAGAGGTGCACTATAGTGTCATGAATTTGATGAGAAGATTTTATTTCAGAGTTTAGAAACTTGAGACTTTGGCTTAGGATACAAGATTGTGACATGACTTGGACTACCTCTGTCCCTCAAGTTTCAGGGGTATCACCTTCTCTACTGATTGTCCCACATGTCAATTATTTCGATGGCACTCACGTAACACCAGTGTGTGTGCACATTCCTTGTTAGTTTCCGCTTGCTGGCTGCGCATGAGCACTTCTAGTGTTTATCTATCCAGTTAGCTTAGCGGTTTGCTTCGGTGTCAGCCGTTCAATGTAGCTCCGCTGCTCTCACCGTATACTTTGAATATGGCTGAGAGTTGCAAGAAGCAAACCGTATACAAGTTTATGAGAAGAAGAGGAAGATCTCATTAGAAAGAAATAGGACCAGAGTGAATGTGAGAGATTTTTCTTCATGTGATCCCCCTGAGGAGCGGAAGCGCAAGTTAAGATGGCCTTGTGCATTTGCAGTTATTCAAAAAGGGACTTGGGGATACTTCTGAAAAAATCACAGACTCCACCTATAAGATCTGTGAAGATCTCTGGTTTAAATCAATCTTCAGAAAATTATGGACAATTTAAATAAAATGAACATGGTATTTGAAGGGTTTATGATTATGTATCTTCATCCCTTATAAACATTGCATACCTAACATGAAAAATAAACTGATAGGAAATGGTTAAGGACAACTTGTAGGACAATGAAGTAGGAAACCACAAAGTGGCTGTGCAAGGAATTACTATAAATTGGGAAACAGGCAGAATGTTCCAGGGTTTCAACCCAAAAACCTGCTAAGCCCAGGTAGGGCTAGGGTGGACCACTGTGTTTAAAAAATAACAAAAATGTTAAAACTTGACAAGGAATTTGAAAATATGACTATTTAATACAGTGTTATTCTAAGACATTGTAGAAAATACTTAGAAGAAGAAGTGCAATAATTTGGGCAGATGGGAATGGGTCAATTTATATAGATTTTAACACAAATCTGTAACTTTGAATTATGCAATTTTGAGTGTGGTTTATATTTAAGGCATCAGTGATCTTGACAATGTTACTATGTACCATCATTGGTCAAACTGATTCTGGGATAATACATAATATAAAATAGTGGGGGAAACCTTGTAATCCATTAGCCTCGTGAGACCATCCTGATCTCGCGAGCTTTCAAGGTTTCACTCGCAGATCAGTCTGGCTACTCTCCGTTGAAGAAAATTTGGAGCCGTTCACCAAACGAACGTCCAATCAGCGTTGGCTTTGAGGCGGGTTGAGGTGTGACGCAACGGGAAGCGCGTCAGTTCAGTCTAAAGAACATGGCGGCTTCAGCCGATGAAACTAGCGTTAGCGCGGCTATCGAGCAAGTTTTATCGGAATTACAGAGTATTTCTTTGCTGAGCTAACGAGCCTTTACCTGCAGCAGCAAGAGTAGCTTGGCTTGTGATTGGGTTTTCGTCGTCGCTCGTAACAGAGCGACGACGAATCTGATTGTTTTTTTTTGGCCCATCTATCACCAACATAGGCCAATCAGCTAACCAGTATTTTCGCCCCTTCCCAAAATTACTTCAACGGAAGGTTTCCAGATGGATATGCGGAGCAAATCTATCTGGCGGAGTCAGGTAAGTAATCCATATCCTCACCAGTTTAAAGTTACATTGGTATCTAGTAAACAAATATTACTGTTGTTGTTTTTGTTGTTATTTAGATTTGTCAAAATATGACATTGTATTGAACGACATTAGTTCCACACTTGCCCCACACTCCAGTTAGCTTGGTATGACAACTATCCATCAGCACCACACTCACATTTGTGAAAAAAAATCATTAAATATATAATATACATAGGCAAAAAAAAATTATTATTCTAAGATGATTCTGTACAACCTGTTTTACATTTTAAACATTGATTTTATTTACAGGCAGCTGCTACAATGTTAAACAGGAAAAACAACCAGCTGAGATGATTTAGAGCGAGGCTGACTAAACAGCCAACTGAGCAGTGAATTATTTGAGTTTGTCTCCAGCCAACGTCTTTGCCCATTCTTTTTCACTCTGATAAGCTTGTTATCTTTGCTTCTTTGCTCTGCCATTAACCCCCTCTCCTCTTTGCCATGCCTTCTCTGACCAGACAGATAAGATACAACTTCAGAGAGTTGTGTGAAGTGCATATATGAGCTCTGTGAATTACCTAGTGAAAAATGGCAGACTTCAACTTTGTGTTTTTTTTTTTCCAGTATAACACCCTTTAACTCTGTGTGAAAAAATACGGCTGTGCAGTGATTTGTACTGTTTCTTAGAGACTTGTAAGTACATCAGATCAAACTGGGTTCATTTTAGGTAGTGCCAGTTACTGCAAACAGAGACTTTGTGGCAGTGACAGAAGCTTGCAATGCAGGGTGCTAACTACTGCTCATCAAATCGCTAAATGTACTGAAAGGAAAGATCAGGAAGAGGGCCAAAAATCTCAGTATAATTTGTTTTCTTAAGCACAAAAAAGTTCAGAAATTTGTTTTTGAACATTGCTTTTGCCCAGATAAAAAGACCTAAATTAACATGACATTAAGATCTAGCTTCCCATACATTTTTAATATTTTAAAATGTTTAAAACCACCTTTTTAGAATCAAGCAATAATAATCAAAAGTTGAAATAAAAACTGTTTTGGAAACTTAAGCTATATCAGTGTTTTTTGTTTCTCAACACATCTGTCTTTAAATCTCCTATTCTGTGTAACTTCTTTAGTGTTTTAGATTTACAGTGTAGATTTTGGCATCCATTCATCCATTTTCTGATCCGCTTAATCCCTCATGGGGTCGCTGTGGCTGCTGGTTCTTATCTCCAGCGTTTAAAGGGCGAGAGGCAGGGTACACCCTGGACAGGTCGCCAGTCTGTCGCAGTAGATTTTGGCAAGGAAGTTTGACAACAAACAAACCCAACTTAGAAATGTAATTACTTTTTGCTTTCAAATACATCAATCTGTAGCTAAAAGTTTACTCATGCATATATTTTCCAAATTATATTTTTAGCCATGTTTGGTAAATATATGTCTCACAAACATTGTCTTCTGATTGTAACACTGCTTTTCATTTTCAAAACAGCAAACACAAATTATATGCAATAAGTTAGATTAAAGTTAAGCTGTAAGATAATACAGTCAAGCAAAAACTTTTCAACACTTTATCAAAGCATGTCCTTTTTATTCTAGCATATCATAGCATGTGGATGTTTAATATTCATCATAAACATACAAAGATTTCAAAATAATAAAGATACAGACCAAAACATCTAAACTGAAAAAGAAAATTCCTTTTGAAATATTTTGTACAATGTAATAAAGACTGAAATTTCTGGCGGGGGATAAAGGAGGCATCAAAAGAATCTGAGTAAGTCATTCCACTGAGCGGAAAATAGTTTGTAAGTGGAGGATATTCAAAACATCCAACATTCCTGGCTTTGACCATGCAAACAAGTTTACCCTGAGAGCAATCAGCAAGAGTCTAAAATAAGTCTATAAATCCCCAAATAATACACTTCTGCTACTGTTAGTATGAAAGACATGAAGGTCAGACAAAGGTTTGTCAAAATGGTCCAAAGACCAGGCGTTCTGAAATATTCTTTAAACAAATTAATCTAAAATGAAATTATTTGGTCACTAAAACAAGCGACATTCTATCCTGTAGTAGCCTCTGTTTTATTTATGTATTTTTTGGCTATAGCGACCCTTTTATTGAAAGTAGGCTGACAGGAAAGGGGGGCTTAGAGAGCAGACCAAAGTCAAACCTAGGTCAAAACTCTATCCAAAACCTGAACTCAGGGCAACTCTCCGACAAACACCCACATTTAGATTGAATACATGAGGCGTGTGAAGGACTGATACTGTGCATACTACAACTGCACCATCAGCACGCCCCAGTAAGTTAAATGTTGCTACATGCTCATCGAGGAGGAGTGAACGCTGCAAGTCAGTGACTCAATCTAATCTCCCAGGTCTTCTTAGAAAGCATTTTAACAAATTTGAATAATGGACACAACTGGACAACATTTTTTAACTAGGATGCATTTAGAATGTATGTACTTTGTCTCAAAAGCACATCACAAAAAAATCCTATATACAGATTCCAGGTCAAATGTTTTAAATCAGAGCCATATAAAAAAAGTGAATTTAATCTCATAGCAGATCACTTTGGTCCAGTAGACTGAGAAGTCATCAAGTTACTTGTAAAGACAAGGCCACATTCAACCCTCTAGATTATACTCCGGTCTCCCATTAAAAGGGAGTGGGAGAGGATGAGTCAGGGCCACTGGGAGAGGAAGAAGGAGCTCCAGGAGCTGTGAGAGAGAAAGATGGAGCAGACAACAGCCTCAAACATCAAAAGGCGGCAAGAACTTCAACAGAGAAGAGCTGACATGCAGGCTTGTGAACTATATTTACCATATTTTATAATAATAACCATAGCCATGACAAACTGACTTCATGAGAAAAGTAGAAGAATGTAGCTCAGGTGTTTAAGGGGAGCTCAGACTGCCGTAAAGCAGTGCTCTGGGTCATATGACCCATTCAGAGCCAGATCTCTACCTCTCAAGTTACATAGGCATGTTTTTGGAAAGGACAGCATCCATTTCGACGAGTGCTGTATATTGATCCGAAAAATGATTTCATATATCTCAAATTAAGAGATACTTGGGTCAAAACTTAAGCAGTGCTGCTTCAATTGTAAACTCTAGGTTTAGTCACAACAATCACAATTCTGTTCAATTTGAAAACTAAGTTGTGACAATCCAAAAGTGCAATGTGAATGTGATGTTTCTGCCTATAAACACATTTTTTCATGTAGGTTGTCTTCAGTCCACACATGTTTGGATTGAAGGCAGCTTAAAGAGCTCCATGTTGAAATGACACTACTTCCTTCCTGGAAGTCTGACAAGATGATTAAACATGAATGTTTGCACAGGCACAAACACTTGAGGATATGCATACTAGCAGGACCAGATGGATACATACGCACAGAAAATGCATGTCACCTTAAGTATAACCAAATGATTTTATGAATGTATTCAAGCTTGGACCTTAAATATATGCCTAGGTAAATTCTCAGTCATCGGAACAGCAAACAGGCTTAAATTGGAGGCAACCAGACTTTCATTCAGTTTTTTTATGAAAATGTTTTGATACTATCCAGGAGTCTTTGTAAATTCTGGTGGCTCGCACTTGAGCAACTGGCAGTTGGTGCACTGCTGTTTTAAGGACATTGAGGCCCATCCTCCGAGGCGCATTCTCAGTCAGATGCTAATCAATGACCCACACGCTACTGTCCGGTGTCACTAGAAACTATTGCTTGGTGTGAGTGGAGTACTTGGTCACCTGAATCATGATGAGACTGCTGATGTAATCTCTTTGGAACGTGTTGGAGGATCAAGCTGTAAACACTGAAAGCACAATCCTCCCCCTCTGTTCAGTGATGGCTTTTCACTTTTGACCAAACTGGCTTCTTTCACCCCTTTTTCAAACCATCTGCTCTCCCTGTCCCAAATCTGGACATCATTGGCATCAAAAGAGTGTCCTTTGTTCTTGAGGTGCATGTGGACTGCTGCGTCTTGCCCCGAGCTGCTGGCCCACCTGTGCTGTTCCATGCGTTTATGTAGCTGTTGTTTAGTATCTCAAATGTAGGAGTCTGAGCAGTCTGAGCTGCATTGGACTGCATTCAGAATGCCGCTCAGCTGTCTTTTGGGTGTTCTGTCTTTGAGATGAACACGTTTTTGTTGGTTTTTGAGAGTGTTAATAGGTTGGAAATTTACTGGTATGTTGTGTTTGGAGAAAATCTCCTGAGTTTTTCAGAAACTCCTGACACATATGCAATGACAATGTGCTTGCATCTCTCTGTTCTCTCTTCTGTGTACGATGCTGTGTTGCTTTTTCTGCCAACTTTGTTGTCTGATTTGACAATGACCCATTTTGGGTAACCACAGGCTTGCAGTGATATTCTGACATGCTTATGTTCTTTTTGCTTCTTCTCTGTGGCAGAGGGAATGTTGTCAACACAGTGACTCGGAGTTCTGATAACAGAGAGTTCGTGGTCCAGTGGTTGATGTGAATAAAATACAAATACTGGTCTCTGTGTGTGGGCTTCTGATAAACCTCAACCTTGAGACTCCCATCTTTCTCGTTGTGCACCGCATGATCCAGAAAGGGCAACATGTTGTTCTTGGCATCCTCTCTCGTAAACCTTATGTTGCTGTCCACTGATTTGATGTGGTTGGTGAATGCCTCAACTTCTTTTGACCCAAGTGTCATCCACATATCTAAACCAGTAAGTTGGTGTTGTTACCTTGTGCCTTGCTCTCCACCTCCTCCATGTACAAACTGGCCACAATGGGTGACACTGGGGAACCCATGACACACTCTTGTTTCTGTCTGTAAAAGTTGTCTCTGTACTTGACATATATGGTTGAGAGTCACACAGCTGGTTTGGTGTTAAATTGGTTATTTTAGTGATTCATCATGTTACAACTGAGTCTTGAAGTTTCCACTACCTCTGATGTCGGAATGCAAGTGAAAAGAGAGGTGACATAAAAGGAAACAATGGTTTTCCCAGGTGCCAGTCTCAGGTGTCGCCTTAGGAAATTAAGTCTGTGGAGTTTTGTATGTAGTGTGGAGTGCTTCCAACCAGGGGCAGCAAAATTGTTGCAAGATGTTTTGCAATGTTGTATGTGACCGAGTTAATGCTGCTGACAATGGGTCTGAGAGGCACCCCTTCTTTGTGTATTATTCGGAAGTCCATACATGCATGGATTGGCCTCACCTGGGTACAGCTGATAGCAGCGGGAGTTATTAATTGCTTTCTGTTTTTCCAGTTTTCGTAGAGAGTCAGTTATTTCCTTTTTGTAGTTATCAGTAGATGAATTATTTCTTCATGGTAACTGGTTGTGTTAAGTACCACTGTGCATCTGCCTTTGCCTGCTGGCAAGATTGTAATGTTGCAGTCTTTGCTGAGGGATGTTTTTTTTTTCCTGCTCACATGCTGTGCTTCCAGACATTTTTAACTGTATCAATGTTTGTATGTTTTTTGCATTAACTGAAAAAATAGTGACATTTCCAGGTGGAATATTGTAAATGTTATGACACTACACATACTCATTGTCAGGGATCTGGGGTTGTTTGTGTTTTGCGTGGTTTCCCTACTGTGTACTAGAGCTGCAGTTCTCCTTGAGGACATGGTTGAGCAGTTTCCTGCACACACACCTGCTCTCAATCACCCTCGTGTGCTGGAGCTGCTGCTGAACATTCTGTGCCTGAGAGACAACCATTATGTTACCTCTAGTATGTTGTTTTACTCTTAGCAAGTTTTGTTCCCATGGCTTATGCTAACTATGCTTATCTACTTTTCTCCATGGTTACCTTTCGAGTTCACCGCTGGACCTGCCTCCCTGAGATGCTACCTGTATCCTTGAGTCCATCTTCCTCATGCTATAACTCCTCGGACGTTACCTACCATGATCAGCTGAGCACCTCAAACCATCAGAACCTCCTAGCCATCGTATCTGGCCCCTAAGATTCCACCTGCAGCCTTTACCTGACTGCACCCACCACAAAGAACATCTGGTCTGGATACCACTTGCGCTCCCCTGGTGTAAAGCAGTCACATAGCTGTTATATTCTCTCCTGTGCCAAGTCAGTATTGCGGATGTCTAAAGGGGGAGAGTTCCAGAGTTTGGGAGCAGAGCGGGAGTAAACTCTGCTCCCCATGGTGCTGAGACATGAAGGAGTAACAGTAAGTTGAATGGAAGAGGAAGATCTAAGGGTGCAGGAGGAAGTAGCGATGTGAAGGAGATCAGGCATTCCAAATTGTTGGATGTACGTTTCTGTCGTTTACCGAAGGAGGAAGAAAGAAATGGATAATTTCAATGAAAAGAGCGCAGGAAGACACTCCCAATGGACTGGGGGAGCGATCATACTATGACAGAATTTGCAGTCTACACTTCATCTCCAGTAAATACAACTTAATTCTGCTCTAGTCATTGTTCTACTTAAATGGCGGCGGAGGGGAGGTGGCGATCGCTACATGGGCCGGAGAAGTGGCAGCAGCAGCCGCCGCTGTCTGGAGCAGCAGCCGCTTCCTGCTGCTCCAGACAGCGGCAGCTGCTGCTCCAGACAGCGGCTGCTGCTGCTGCCGCTTCTCCGGCCCGTGTAGCGATCTCCCCTCCCCCCGTTCACGGGCGCTAGTACTTCTGTGTTTACGCTGCAATTTCTTTTCTTTTTATCTGGTTATGTGTAAATGTTTCTGTTTTCTTTTCACTCTTTGTTCCAACTATGGATGTAACCGTTTTATGGACTATTTTGATGTTAATCCTTCTCTACATGGGATTTGCTCGGGGGGAAACGACAGAGACCTCCAGCGCAAACCCATTGTTTACACCAAGGACCAGCTGCTAGTGCTGACCAGCGACCAATCCAAGAATCCTGGAACTCAACCAGAAATACCCAAAAAAAATTCCAAGGAATAACCGAGGCAAACGACCAGGGAAAAGCCGACAATGTCATGGGGAATGTTTGATCCCTAGCAAACAAAGTGGAGGAATCATCTGCCCAAATGAAACATCAGAAGCTGTACAGAGAAGCTAGCCTGCTGCTAAAAGAAACGTGGCTGATACAGCTGATGCCTGACGCAAGTGTAAACATTGGCGGCTTCCACATGATCAGAGCCAACAGAACAAGATATACTGGTAAGAGGAGAGCAGGGGGCGTGGCTGTGTTTATTAACCGGTGGTGCAGCTCTGAACACATTACGGTTAAGGAGAGACTTTGTACACAGAACATTGAGCTGCTAGCTGTTGGTTTCAGACCGTACACGCTTTTTAGAGAGTTTTCACATGTGGTTTCGATAACAGCATCTGCAAACAACGAGGTAGCCTGTGGCGTCATCATCCTCAGTTCAGAAGATTTGAATCATGTGTCCCTGTCCTCCACCTTATCCACATTTAAACAATATGTTACATGCAAAACAAGAGACAATAAAATTCTGAATTTATTGTATGCTAATTGCAAAGACGCATACCGCTCCTCACCCCTTCCTCACCCCTTCCTACTCTGGGTCAGATGGTCAGAGGAGGCAGAAAAACTCTGAGAGATTGCTTCAGCTAAGCTAAGCTACTAAGTGGGAAGAACTGTGTGATCCTCATGGTGAGGACTTGCATCAAACGTAAGGATCTCTGTTCTGTCTCTCTTCAAGGATGGTCACGTTTCTCCTTCTCGCCAGCTCCTTGTTCACCCCCCCTCTCCTGCTTGTGCTTCGTATTTGGCTCTTTGTGCCATTTCTTCATAACAAACCAAAGCTCGGAAACCGAAACTCAGGAAATTATGGGTCTCGTCAGTTGGTGTCTTAATGCTATTGATCAAATTTTTGCAACTGGAAAGCAGAGAACGGGGGAGCGTGTGTGTCCCGATGGTACTTTTTTCGCGGGATACATCTTGGATCGTGGGGGAAATGGTCCACTGTGTGTCTCTCCATTTTGTCTGTTGAGGATGTAGAATATGTATACATGTTTGGATTCATGATACTTCGATTTCTTCTTTTTGGATTCAGAAGATTTCTAATGTATCAGCAACTTCAGAGAGTGCTGGCGGTGAATATGGCCTTGATCAAGCTTCCAGTGGCTTACGACGCGATCACTAAGGCGGTGAATGAACAGAACAGTAGGCTGAATGAAATGAGCTGTATACTGGCTATGGTGGTTGAACACAAAGGCGAGATGGGATAATATCTGAAAGTGAAACGCGGAAAACCCAACTAATTTGGAATATTGGATTTATAGAGTCAGCAATGATGAAAAGACTCTTAAAGCTGACGGAAAAGTTGGTTCAGCTTGTTCTCATAACAAATTGTGTATTTTAATTAGGCTCTTCCACTATCTAAAAACTCCTTCTGGATATTATGACAAGGTGGCCTAGAACAACCCCCCCCCCCCCACTCCCCGCAAACATCTGTGGATGCGTCCGTGAGTGATAAAGACTTTCCAATGTATCAAGGACACTTGTCTGCTGGACGGCGTTCATGGACATACAAATTCCACACAATATGCACACACTACTGACTCACATTTATCTGATGAACTTAGACACGACTGGTCTCCAATGTTAACCTCCTGCTTATATGCGTCTCGTTATATTTGTGCTTCTCGTGCAAAAGGTTTTTCAATATCTCAAACTGTGTCCTAGTAAAATGATAGGGTGTGATATGTGTTTTTTTCCCACTCCCTTCCTATTGTGGCTACTATCTTTCCACAGAGTCAAGGGCAGAGCCCTGTGGACACAATGTAGGCAGGGTCCGGGGCAGTTCGGAGGAATGCGCCTAATGGCTGCGCCGACTGTCTGTGTTCCTTGGCAACACAAGACCTCAGTCGATCGTTCCCCCATTACCCAAAATGTTTGTTGATGTTTGTGATGAACGGTTGCACTGGTACTGTAATCTCGATTGCAATGCAAATTGTAGATGACAATAAAGATTGATTGATTGATGATAATGCATTACAGATTACATTAACTTCTGTTCCATTAGGAGGAGAAAAACTGCATATCCCAAAGACCTCAGCAACTACAGGCCGGTAGCACTAACATTGCACCTGATGAAGACCATATATATATATATATATATATATATATATATATATATATATATATATATATATATATATATATATATATATATATTTAAATCGAACAAATTGGTGCGCAGGTTCTGATTCAACCATTAACTGTTGACACTGTTCTAAGATGCTAAGGTAACTGTTTACATCATGCATACGGCTGCACAGGCTCTGACTCAGCCATTAAAGGTATACTATGCAACCGGGGTTGATTTTCCAGCGAGGCTCCCCCAAGAGGGCGAAAGTAAAAGTGCACTGTCATAAAGATGCTCAGCTGTTCTTGTTTCTCCGTCAATCCAGGCGCGGTTGTTTTGAGCTTAGCAGACAGGCGAACGCAACGAAAAGTGGAAAAAACGGCAGTACAAACAATGAATAACACAGTGAAGGTATGAACATCAAGCTTCTTGCAGCGCTATCTTGGCGAGGCGGTCGCCGCCGCCTCGCCAAGCCGCGACCGCCGCCGCCTCGCCAGTTTTATTATTATTATTATTATTTATTTTTTTATGTTGGCGAGACGCTACCGCCACCGCCTCGCCAAGCCGCAGCCGCCGCCGCCGCGGTAGCGTCTCGCCAACATAAAAAAAGATAATAATAATAATAATAATAATAATAATAAAACTCGATATGCTTGCATGTTTATTTGACGTTAAACTTTGCACCGCTGACCGGCTGAGCGGAGCGGAGCGGAGCGGGGGGGGGAGACAAACTTTGCACTGCTGACCAGCTGAGCGGAGCGGTGCGCATATCGAGTTAGTTTTATTTTTTTATTATTATTTTTTTGGAATGTCGGCGAGGCGGTAGCGTGAGGGAAACCCTACAATGTTACTTACAATCGCATCAGCAGAAACGCGAGGTCCGCGTCAGCCTTGCAGCCTTCTATGTTCACCCGTGTACGACTCCTCTCTCTGTCCAGAGCCCTTTTCCTCTTTCTTGCCTGCTCCAACATGGGCTTTCGCTGTTTTCTCGCTGGTTCCGCCATGATAACTGCACAAATATCGCCACTGCGCTACCAACGAGCACACCTTTCACTGGGGGCGTGTAGCAGTTCTCGCCGTAAAGCAAGACCGACTCTCGCGGTCTTGCACCAGACTACTGAGCCTGTGACTGCGGGCCGACTGCTCCTGCATTGCAAGTGTGGTATTTCCCCCACAGACCCCCAGGGCGGCCGAGAAAACCTTAGTTCAACCTGAAATGACTCATTTAATCATCCAAAACGGTATGGAACATATTAATTAACTGAAAAATGTTGCATAGTATGCCTTTAATTGTTTACACTGTACCCCAATGCAAAGGTAACTTGCACAGCCCTTAGTTGGGATGCTGCTGGACTATAATACATAGTGCATATTGTATAAGCTTTGCATGTTATGGAAAAAATCTAATAATATCAAATAATATATTTTTTCCTTTAGTCAATTTATTTACTTACCTTTATTTTCTACTCTTGGTGTTTTCTGTAGAGCTAACTTTAGATTAGACAGTTCACTTTTCTTTCCTTTGATTCATTTTTCATTTCTCTTCATTAGTAATTGTGTGTGTTTGCCGCTGTCACACCCAAATTTCCTCATTGAGGGACATTAAAGAGAATTCTTATCTTAATCTTAAGCCTGTCCTTTGACTGTCACAGTGCATCAAGTGACTGCACGGACCGCATGGTTTGAGTGATAGAGTTTTTAGGACGTTACACTCAACCAATGATCCCACTTCTGATCTCCTCAGGTGCCTCTTCTTGATGTTTCAGCTTTTTGCAAGTCAAATTGTTTACATACATTTCTTGTCTGCACATTTATTAAATTACATCCAAATTGAAGGGTTGCTACTGATTGTTTTTTCCAGTATGTATATTTAATTTTAGTCACTGTGTGTGTGGCTGTTATTGATTCATTTTCCCAATATTTTCTTTTCTGATTTGATCATTATCTTTCAGACTATTCAATGTGCTGTTTGCAGCCACATAGAAAACAGATTTTATTTGCATATGATGGATGTATTTCTGGCATATTTAGTTGATTACAACTGTATTTAAAGCACACTCATTACTCTTAGCTTCACGTATTGCAGATTTGTTTCTTTCCACCCCCGCAAGGGAATAAGTAACAGCCCTAGCTGAACCTGCCATTAGGGAACATTACAGCTTAGTTATCTAACAACAGATGCTCAGTTCAGAAACTATGGAGAAAAAAATATAAAGAAAAGTTGCATAGATATAAAACAAATGATTACTATGAGAGAAGACAAGTTTAGATTTGGCATTTAATAGCCTGAGGTTAACACATGGCTCCCCCTGAGCCCACTCATTCGCTGCAGTCTATCTGTGCCTCATATTGATGTGTGCAATGTGTGATTTTGCATTTGCTTAAAATCATCTTCTGCAGACATACACACACATTACAACAAACAGCATAACACACTCACAAAGACTGTAGATAACGAGACATACACGATTCCTTCTTTCGTGCCAAAATTTGCCATCAGATGGACGAAAGCTGCCATCAAAACTGGGCCCATGAGAAGTTCAGACAGTCTGCTTATTCAAGTGAACCCGACACTAGAGTCCCATCTCCTCAACCATGCTTATTAAAAAGCCAATTTTGTCATTTCCAATCCCGATCTGTCACAGTCACTTTGTTCATCAGACCCATGTCATGTAACATTGTGGTGAAGAGAAAGGGGGTGGGGGGGGACACAAGTTGTGCAACAGAAAGCATGTCAGTTTCTATAAACTGTTCACGTTGCAGTGGTAAACTAGTAAAAAAGATGGACAAAAAAAAACGCTTTTCCTCAGAAGCATTGAAAACAATCATAGGAACAATAAACATTCAGGGACAGAAGCATGTACATGAGAAGCATGTAACTCAGGCAAGTATTGAATAATAAAGAAATAAAAAAAATTATCTACTGCAGTCATTCTCAATATATCCAGGAATTATAAGGGCATCAATTTTTATGTTAGAAACATTTCTTTTTTACAGTGATATAATGTATTTTTAGTAAAAAAATTGCATAATGTAAGTCTAAAATTAAACTTCACAAGATTCAAATGATACGCTCCCATTGCTATAGAGAACAACACAGCTGTCATGTTATACTTGTCCAAACATTATTTCCTCTAGTCAAACCTCCACTATACAAACATCCAACCCATTTATCTCATGTGAATTAATCAGTCCCTCTTTAGTTTACCAAGGATTTGAACTACACTCTGGTCGTCTCCCAGTCATCACATACTCCATCAGCAGCATGCTACTTGGATTTTGCTCCTTTTGAGGTCTCTCTTTCTCTCTCCCTATCATTTTCTTTTCTCTGTTCACAACTGGACCCCATTTTTCTATCCTATACTGTTTGTTGAATTGCTAAGTCAATGGTATACTGCCAAGCATGACTTTGGAGAACAAAATCTGCATTGACACAAGGAACTGTTTGGAGAATGGGTGCTGCCTTGAATTAGAGTGCTCTGTTTGCTTATGGTTTGTAATGAGAGGTGACATATTGTCAGTGGCTTGCTTAAGCTTGTCTCCTAATTACACTAATTGCTGTTTTTCCACCCCATCCCTTCTTTTATTTAATTTTTTTCTGTTCTCCTTCTCTTCCTCCCTTGTCCCCCACCCTCCAAAACCAATACTGCTGTTAGTCTTCAAAACTAAAAAGCTTCCACCCACATACCAAGATGAGCCTGCACCCACTCTTTTTTTTCAATTTGTCTCCAAGTCCAATGATTTTCATAGATTTATCTTTCAGAAAGTTCTTTCTTTTGCCTTAGCTTGACTATCGTTAAGATTTTGTCTTTCTCTCTCCTCACTTTCCACGCTGACTTGTTTCTCAGCACATATATGACATGATGTCCACTAGTACTGCAGAGACCCCCATGCCCTGGCTGCCAAGTGCACAATTACTAAATCGCTCATCTTACGGGTGGCTGACACTCAGTGTCCCTGGCTTTTGGAGAGAGAGAGAAACATGAGTGATAGAGGTAGCATATGAGTGAACCACAGAAAACCGGGGAATGACTGAACTAAGAGCCTGAACTGGCTTGCTCCTCTGTGACTTCATGCATGTTTTTTTTTTCTTTCTCACACGCATGTGCATGCCTTTGTCAGCTGAAAACAGGTGACGGCCGAGGTACCTGACAGCTGTCAGTGCTCATGGGTGCAGAATGGTGGAGGAGCGCTGCTATCTGTCAAAGCACTGCTCTGCATCTGCCCTTTGCTCCAGGCTGAATATGTTGGACCCTCTGAGGATAACTAGAGACTGCTTCCATCTAATGAAAATACAAAACCGAGCAGGTCAGATGAACTGCTACAGACCCAACTAGGTTTGAGTCCCTCAGAAACAAGTGTTAGTTGTTTGTTTTTTGTTTTTTTGCTTTTGCTTTTTTTGTAGGGAGGCTGGTTGCATCATGCAACAGCAGTGAATGATTGCAGTGTGTAAAGATGAGTGAAAATACACAAGGGGCATTAACAATATTTGTTTTAGGTGCAGGTTTTATGAGAATTTTTATTCTTTAATGTTTTATTTTTTTCTACATGCCATTTTGCTAATGTTTGCTTTCTTTGAAGGAAAAAAAAGTCTCTGAAGTTATATTTTAATTCATACCCTCTTCATGTTTTGTTTATCCTTTACCTTTTTCATCTTCTATGTATGTCTCTAAAAGTGTGTTGTATTTCATCTACTTTGAACCTCACTTTGATCACACTTCAGTAGCTTTGTTTATGATTATGTTACATGCGACCTCTAATACTTGAGTGTATTCAGAGGAAGACACATTAAAGTAAGACTTCAGAAGTGGTAAAAAAAATGTACGCTGGGTGTATCACAAGATCAATCCAAAAAAGCTAAGATACTGCACAACAGTACAATAATAGGAAAATCAAGCAATCATACCCCTTGAATTTTTACGATTTTTCAATTCAATATGTTTTATTGGAATTTTAAATGAGAGACCAACATATTGTAGCTCTTAACTGTAGAGAGGGAAACTATACATGGCTGAGCATTTTTTCAAAACAGTCTGAACAACAATAGGTCACTGGATTTTAGATAGGGGCATGATATGTAAGAAAAATAACACGATAAATGGACAATGTCTCCCATCAAATGCATGGAGCTTTTGCAGAGCTGGAGAGCTGTTTTGGTGACAGACTGCTGTCCTCAGGACCTACGGTCCTACACAATGTGGATGTGGCTCTGACTTTTCAGTGCCTATTTATTTAAGACAGGTGTGTGGAGGCAAGGAAATACCTAAATCACACAGTGGGTCCCAAGGACTGGAATTAAAAACAACTGTTCTAGATGCTCAAAGGAGCGCTTCCGCAAGTCCTTCATCCCAGCTGCTATTAGATCAGATCAGCTGCTCACAACAAACCCAATAAGCGTTTACAACATGCTAATGGTTGAATGGGTTCTGATATTACAATGAATCATTTCCACTGTTTATCAGATGCTGATGTCCATTTTCACAAGCTTTAGCTACTCTGGGCGTTTCTTGTGCAATCTTGCCTACAGCGTATTTTTTTCACATCTTCGTCTAAATCGGTTGCTGTATTCCCTCTGTTTAACTTGAAGATTTATTTTTATCTGTATATGTCATATTCAATAAAAGTACAATATTTACTCTGTTTTTGTTTTGCCTTTCTGATAAGTTAATTCTCAATTGCTTTAAAACTACCTTTAGATTAATTTTTCATTAGTGATCTAGAGTGTAACTGTGTTTTTTGCCAGCGTCACAACCAAAGGTTCCCATTGCGGGGCATTGTGCAATCGTCCTGCAATTGACGGGTTGCCGGTTCATTCCCCCACTCCGACCTTCTCAGTCAATGTCCCCTTGGGCAAGACACTTCACCCAAATCACCTGATGCCACAGCCTTGCCTCTGTCAGTCTGTCCCAGGGCAGCTGTGGCTAGCTCACCACCATCAGGGTGTGAATATGTGTGTGTGAATGACTGATTGTAGTGTAAAATGCTCTGGGGTCGTCGGACTAGGTAAAGTGCTGTACAAGTACAAGCCATTTACCATTTATATTTCAGTAAAACAAATATAAGTTTGTGAAACACATTGCAAAATTCTATAACCAGCTCATTTGAACTGAATACAGAAGCTTCTCTGTGAATTCAAACATTATATCAGGAAAAATTGGTGCTTAAATTTTAATTAAAGTTGGTTCTATAATAATCACTGTACATTGCAAAAACCTATATAAAATCAAAAGTACCAGTAACTCTACTTTTGTTTGGTGAAGAGCAAAAGGAATCCTTAGCTGAATACTTTCTCTGCATGTCAGACAGCAACATAGCCACAGTTTTCCTCTCAGCATGTTTCATTTTTGTGGGTGGAAAACTCTCACTAGGTGGCCATACATCCTGATGCTGTGTGCTGTGTGGTGCACTCAGCCATACGATTCCCATTAGGCCAGACTGTGGTCAGAAGGGATCGAACCTGACTCTGTTTTTTCTTACCCTCCACAACTCTAATGGTAGAGTGTTTATATGTTTGTGTTTTTAATGTTGTTGTGCAAGGATTTCTTCAAATCAATCTCTTTCAAAACTCCAGGAGGTACAAAGCAAGAGTTGGTACTTGGAAAACAAACATATAAACATCTAAGAACTACTAGCAAACTATATTGATTAGCCCAGTTATTCTTTCTGGTGTTGCCAGTTAGGGTAACCTCTTTACAGATAAAAAGAAAACCAGCAAAACTAATCTGCCACACAGTACATGCCCTCAGAGTAGTGCCAGTGTATGCAAGTTGATGCAAGATGACATCTTAGTTGCTGTGTTTGGAGGCACAATAGGAAATGGCATGCCTGCTTTCGCATTAAGGGAGATGAACATGTTATTTGGAGAAAGGTCAAACCTCCGAGCCCGAGGACAGGTTGTATAACTGCAGTAATTATTATGTAGCTGCTCAAGAATTAGACGGAATTTCATGTCAAATGTCAGCAGCCGGGACACAGGCTGTTTGAATCCTCATCAATTGGCTTTCAAAGGTCAATGTTGACCTAAATTACATGGGTAAAGTAATTCCTTAAACTTTGTTACCTGCAGCTACACATTAGATCAGTTGTTAGCACGGTTGCTCGCAGTAAGAGTTTCAATTCTGGCCAGGGCCTTTCTGTGTAAAATTTGTATATTCTCCCTGTGGAGGATGTTATCTCTGGGTACTCTGGCTTGCGAAACATAGACTTTGGTAAAAAGGTTATTCAAAATGTCCAATAGTTGTGAATTTGTGTGTGGTTTTTTTCCTGTCTGTCACCAAGCAAATAAAATAAACTATCAAATAGCAGACATAAAGAAGAGGAATAGTATATAGACTAAACTAAAGAGGTTTTCACGGCTTTTTGGTAACTTACAACACAGCAATGAAGCAAGCACAACACATATAAAAAAAACAAGATCAGACAACAAAAACAATCCAAGAACTTTGTTCACTAAGGTATTTCACTATATAACCAACCTAGTATCCTTGATGTCCACAAGTGTTTTTACACATTTGAAATCTGAGAAATTTGCAATCCACTTTAGTAAAATAGAAACGATAACCTGATTTAAGTGGTTTGCTCCTGTTGACAGCAACATCTTCTGGGACAGTTTGGGATCTCTGTGAATTACCTTTATTGCTTCAACTACAGTCTAAAAGACAAAATGTTTTTTTTAAATATTAGCTGTGTTTCCATCAATGTTTTTTATGCACATGTTGAAATATCACATTAGGAAAGGTTGATGGAAATGGAAAGATTCAAAATAACTTTCTCAATTTTGCAAAAAAAAGTTCTTATTCTCACTTGAAGTAGTTTTTGGATTAAGCAAAAAAGAGTTAATGTCCAAAACGGGAAATGGACAAACATTTGTCGAATAAGTTCTGACGTAATGAATAATGACTTCACATGACAGATCAGCTGTTTCTTTTGTTGGTGTTTTCCCAGATATTCCCATAACTTACAAAGAGTTGCATTTCTATCTCAACACATTCGGACTGCAAGTACTATCGCCAATACTAGTTGACACGATAGAACAACTACGACTTCCATGAGAGCAACGCATTCTTGAAAACCTCTGTCCTTTTTTTTTTAGACGTGTGGTCTATGCTAGTTTGCAAACTCTACTTCATATTTATTACAACCAAGCGTAACATCAACCTATGATGAATTACGCTCTGTGTAACCCGGTTAATTTGCTATAAACAGTCCATCCAACATTTTAAAAATGAGCTCATAATTTGCATGACAATTGGATGGAAACATGGCTACTGTTTATTTTTATTTCAAATGTTGTGATTTACACTTAGAAGTACCATTAGGCTCAATTATAAGTTCCACAGTTCTTAATATTTACATGCACTCATCGGGACATTAAGCTTCATTTCATATATTACTATTTTACATGTATGAGAAATTTGATTTAGTGACAAACATACAGTTGACATACATAAATAATAAATATATAGTATGGAATAAACAATGCAAGTTGTATAAGAATAACAAAAGAATAAAGAAGAAGAATACAACTATTTGCAGAGAAAGGACAACGTGGCAAATATTTACATGTGTATTTTTCCAGGTTTGTGTTTTGCAATGCAAGACGATATAGTGTGCATGACTATATATTTGGAAAAAATATCTAAAAATACAGAATAACAAAAAAATAACAAATGTGTGAATAGATGTGCAAAATGTAAGGTTTTTGCATGATATGAAATAGTATTTACCACTGCAGAGACATTTGTACTATTTGCAAAGGAGTAGTGTCAGTGGGGGACCCAGTTCTTATTAATGATGCTAGCTGCAGATTGGAATAAGCTGTTTTAGTGGCAAGAAGCTTTGGTGCTGATAGACTGCAGCATCCTGCCAGGGGGGAGAGTCTGAAACAGTTTTTGTCCTGGGTGGGAGAGGTCAGCTGTAATCTTTCCTGCTTGCCTCAGAGTCCTGAAGGCATGCAGTTTTTCAAGAGAAGGAATATTGCAAACCTTGAAGGACCATTGCTTCCTCTAAAAGTACAGTCTGCTCAGTCCCTCATTATAGACTGCTTCCCTGTTGTCTAGATGAACACCGAGATATTTATATTCCTCAACCACCTCCACTTCTTCTTCCATGATGGAAATAGGGTTTGGGCTAACCCGGTTCCTCCTGAAATCCACAATCAACTCCTTTGTGTTGTTCACATTAAAGATGAGAAGATTGTTCTCACACCATCTGATGGAGGTGGGTGAGGCTATGCTCTTTCTAAAATCCAAAACATCTCCACTGTCTTCAGAGTGCTGAGCTCCTGACTGTCCTGGCTGCACCGCACCACATGGTCAATCTCCCACCTGTAGGCAGACTCATTCACCCCAGAGATGAAAAGAGATGTTAAAAGCAGTCCTGAAATCAACAAACAGGATCCTGGCATAGGTTCCTGGGTAGTCCAGGTTCTGGAGGGTGTCATGAAGGGCCTTGTTCACTGCATTATCTGTTGGCTCTTTAGGTAAACTGCAGGGGGTGCAGGAGTGAGTCTCTGATTGATTTAGACTATCAAAAGCGCTCCAAATATTTAATTACAGAGGTCAGGGTGATGGGTTTGAAGTTGTTTAGTCCAGTGGTCCTTGGTTTTTGGGGACAGGGATGATGGTGGAAGCTTAGAAGCAGGCTTGCACATGGCATGTCTCCAATAAGGTGTTAAAGGCATACTATGCAACATTTTTCAGTTAATTAATGTGTTCCATACCGTTTTGGATGATTAAATGAGTCATTTCAGGTCGAACAAAGGTTTTCTCGGCCGCCCTGGGGGTCTGTGGGGGAAATACCATACTTGCAATTTCAAGAGCTCACGGCTCGCACACACAGAAATCTCGCGAGAACTCCATGTGTTTTTGCCCTGCCATTCACTATATGCACGTGCGAAAGCAACAACAAAGAACCGCGTGTTAACTTTATAAAATGTCTGTATTTGGGGAGTTCTTGGATGAGGTTTCCTTTGTTTAAAGTCACCTAGAACAATAGCAAGATATTTTGGTTTTGTCTGCTCCACGCACAGTTTCTGGTCGGCCAGCATGTGCTGTGCTTCATGCATGTTGGCCTGCAGCAAGATGTAAACACCAACAGAGTAAATTAAGCAAACTCAACGGGGGGAGTAGTATGGTTTATAGTTGATGATAAAATATTCCAGATTCGGATAACAGTGCTGCTGAATCACTGTCATCTCAGTGAACCAGCCACTGTTGATATAAAAACAAATACCTCCACCCTCCGCTCTGCCGGAGAGTTCGATGTCATAGGTAGCTCTATAAAGCTGGAAGCCTGCCAGCTGCAGTGCAGAGTCCGGTATCAGTTCACATAGCCACGTCTCCGTAAAGCACAGAAAAGAAGATGATTAAAAGTTTCTGTTTTCCCCACCAGTAGTTGGAGTTTGTCCAGTTTATTGCACAGTGAGGGGACGTTGGGAGAGATATATTGCTGGTAGCGGTGTGTGGAGTCCCCTCCGGTGAAAACGCAAGAGCGACCTGGCTCGTTTTGCTCTCCTCCAGCGCTTCGCAGCACAAACAACAGCAAGCCAGCCCAACCAAAATGGCCAATATTTCCACTGATGACACGAAAATGGAAGAGGCGTTCCCCTGATGTTCATGAGCTTTTTTCTGGTGAAAGAGCTCTGGGAATCACAGCAGGAAACAGAATCATCAGAAGAAAGGGTAATAATTTTAATCATACATGCAGGTATTGACTGCAGGAGATAGGCACCAAGTCACTTGCCTCATTCAACTAAATCATGTATTTATACTATATTTCTCTTTATTTTTAAGTACAGAACATGTAGTAAATGTAAACACAATAAAAAATGGTTCATGCAGCGACAGATTATGTTCTGTTGATTTTTTAATTTGAAATCTTGAAAATTGCAGAGAAAAATAATACAGTCAACTTTTAAAACATTAGCAAAAAATAATCCTTGTCCAGTGGGGTGTTCATTAAACCTGAATTATGTCGTGTCCATGTTAAGGAGATGCAGGCTAGGCTATTTTTGAGAGCTGGAAGCAATGAATATAGAGTGTGCAAAAATCAGCCGATGGCCACTGATTTCACATAATAGCCACTTCACAGGACACACCTCCTCATCATCTTGGTGAGAGCCTTTTCCAAAATCAATAGCTGGCTGAACATTCATTTCTTCAAAGTTACACACACTGACTGAAACCCAGAGTGTTTCGATGTCTCTCTGCAGCATACGTGGACACACACAGGCAAACCTAATGCTAGAACTATTATCTGAGAAACCCAGCTTTAAGAGTGTCCTAGATGTTGTAATAGCTTTTCTGAAGTCCTCTAGATATTTTTGGCGGCATGCTACCAGTTTGTACCTGCCACCGAAAGAAATACATAGGGACAAGCATTTTGACAAAGAGGTAAAAACTTACTTGTTCCAAAAGGCAACAAGCAAAGGTTTTGAATAACAAAGTAAATCACAACTAAAACTATATTCCTCTGGCAAACATTGCCTCTTTTAATATCAGCAGAGAAGGTCTTATGTGTTTGTTAGAACACAAGTTAAGACTTAATAGGTCCAAAACAAAAATAAAACAAATTGCTTCGGCATCAGATACAAGAGGACTTGTCTCAAGTTCTCAAGTCCTAGCAGCAATACAGACAGGATACAAGGGAGTGCTTATATTTCACATATTGTTTTCTGTTTACATTGGAGTGTTTAAATTAGAAAGGACTTGTTATGCAGTGACAATGATGGTTGACGTAATCGCAGTAATAAAATATTCTAAAGAAGAAAATATATTTTTAAATTGTAGTTATTAATTACTCTCTTACTTTCTTTATATAGTTGCAATCGAAATCACCAGGCCCAAAGGTGCTCTCTAACACTGAAATTGATTTTACAAATCTCGGCATATTGTTAATTATTCATTTATTTTCTGGTTATCTCTTATAATATATTGATCCATAAAATTGTGAAAGAAAAAATGTGGTTTCCTATGTCATATTTGTCATACAGTATCAAAATGACTGTATCTGGCATTTCTACTGTTAAGTTGACTCACTCTAAAGAAAATAATAGCTTAGAATGTTTTTAATGTGTAAAGGAATGTCACTACCAACAATCAGTAACAATTAACTATATGGCATGTTAAGATCTTAGGTGCTGAAAGTCAGTCAGTGTAAATATAACGGATTTGTACATTTGGTCTATAAATACCCCCATCATATGTAAAAAAAAAATGCTGTGTAGCAGTTACAATCCAGATATTGTGTCAAAACTGGTAAATAGTAAAGATTAAAAATAAATTTGTCAGCTTAAAAGCATTGGATGCAATCTCATAGTTCTGCTAAATCATTTTTGTTCTCTTCAGCCCTGTATTATTTCAAATTCATTTTTTGACAGATACAATTTCACTCCCAGTTTGAGTTTGTGAGGCAGACACCATGTCTACTTTTAAAACCAAGCTTAAAACTTTCCTTTTTGATAAACCTTATAGTTAGAGCAGCTTACATTATCTTGAACTATCTCTATAATATGCAGCTATGGGCTTAGGCTGCTCGATGACATAAAGACCACTTTCCCTCACTCTGCTACATTATCTACTCAACAATTGTGTGTTGTTTGCTGTTATTTCCACTTTTAATTTAATGCTCTCTCTTTTTTCTCTTAATAGCTACATCTGGCCTTGCGTTCAGTTATCTTTGACACCAATTTGTCATTGAGGGAACATCAGCTGAGCTACTGCTGTGAACAACTTAATGTTTTCCTTTCAAAGGTAATACACTTGGTCCTGTCTTTCAGGGTTTAGCCTTGTTTTTCTAGTAAACATAGCTGTTGGCTAAGCATTTACTGCAACTAACTCTATGTGCCCTCTTTCATCTTCTAGATCTGAAAACTGGCTTAGAGCTTATCTACTTAGCTGTGTTTCTGACCTAGATAAAGCTATCTATGGCGCTAGCACTGTCATTACCCTTTTACTTGACTTAGAAATAAATCAACTCCCTCTCTGTCTGTCTGTCTGTCCGTCCGTCCGTCCCTTGTCTTCCACTTATCCGGGGTTGGGTCGCGGGGGTAGCAGCTTCAGTTGGGAGGCCCAGACGTCCTGGGTCTTCCCCTGGGCCTCCTCCCGGGGGGACGTGCCCGGAACACCTCTCCAGGGAGGCGTCCAGGACGCATCCTAACCAGATGCCCGAGCCACCTCAACTGGCTCCTCTCGACGTGGAGGAGCAGCGGCGCTACTCTGAGTCCTTCCCGGATGACTGAGCTCCTCACCCTATCTCTAAGGGAGAGCCCAGACACACTACGGAGAAAACTCATTTTGGCCGGTTGTATCCGGAATCTCGTTCTTTCGGTCACGACCCAAAGCTCGTGACCATAGATGAGGGTAGGAACGTAGATCGGCCGGTAAATCGAGAGCTCCGCCTTTTGGCTCAGCTCTCTCTTCACCACAATGGATCGGTACAGCGCCCGCTTCACAGCAGATGCCGCACCAATCCACCTGTCGATCTCCCACTCCATCTTCCCCTGATTCATGAACAAGACCCCAAGATACTTGAACTCCTCCACTAGGGGCAGCACATCCTCCCCAACCCGGAGAAGGCACTCTACCCTTTTCCGGCTCAAGACCATGGTCTTGGATTTGGAGGCACTGATTCTTATCCCGGCCGCTTTGCACTCAGCTGCAAACCGCACCAGTGAGAGCTGTAGATCACGCCCTGATGAAGCCAATAGGACCATGTCATCCGTGAATAGCAGAGACGCAATCCTAAGGCCACCAAAACAGATCCCCTCAACACCTTGGCTGCGCCTAGAAATTCTGTCCATAAAAGTTATGAACAGAATCGGTGACAAAGGGCAACCTTGGCGGAGTCCAACTCTCACCAGAATCGAGTCTGACTTATTGCCGGCACTGCGGACCAGACTCTGACACCGGCCATACAGAGACCTGACAGCCCATATTAAAGGGCCCGGTACTCCATACTCCCGGAGTACCCCCAACAGGATCCCTCGGGGGACACGGTCGAATGCCTTCTCCAGATCCACAAAACACATGTAGACTGGTTGGGCAAACTCCCATGCTCCCTCCAGGATCCTGCTGAGGGTGTAGAGCTGATCCAGTGTTCCACGGCCAGGACGAAAACCACACTGCTCTTCCTGAATCCGAGATTCGACTATCTGACGGACCCTCCTTTCCAGAAGCCCAGAATAGACCTTACCAGAAAAGCTTAAGAGAGTGATTCCTTTACAGTTGGAACACACCCTCCGGTCCCCCTTTTTAAATAGGGGGACCACCACCCCAGTCTGCCAATCCAGGGGAACTGCCCCCGATGTCCACGCAATGCTGCAGAGCCGCGTTAACCAACACAGCCTCACAACATCCAGAGCCTTAAGGTACTCTCATCCATCCCGGGGCCTTGTCACCGAGGACCTTTTTAACAACCTCTGCAACCTCAGCACCAGAGATGGGAGAACCCGACCCAGAGTCCTCAGTCAACTCCCTCTAATTATTTAAATTTCAACATTCCCTGAACTACAGGACGAGGAGGAGGAGTAGAAACCATCTTACAGTCTGATTTATTAATTAGTCCCAGACAATTAATAACTACAATTCTTTTGAACATTAACCCTGTCATGGTTTAGTTTTAGTCTGGCCTTTTTTGTTAGTTTTCTACCCTTCTTTCCCTCTGAAATCAGTCACACCTGTTGAACATTAATTAGTCAGAACCCACTCCACCTGCCACCCTCCCTACATAAGCCTCCCTCAGTCTTCTCTTCCCTGCTGGTTCATCATCAAACTCCACTCACTCCACGTCTGTCAACCTGGTTTTCCCCTGCTTGCCGCTGGAATCCGGCCACCTCTGTGTCTCAAGTTAAGCATTATGTTAGCTGTGACATCATCCAGGGCAGACAGATCATTCGCTATCATCATATAACATATAAAGGAATCCTGGATCAATGTGTGCCTCTGTGTCTCTCCTCTGTCTTCTCTAACTCCCATTCGAGGCAGATGACTGTTCACACTGAGCTTGGTTCTGGAGGTTTTCCTCCCTGTTAAAGGGGAGTTTTTTTTCTTCATGGTCGCTTCATGTATGCTCAGTATGAGGGATTGCTGCAAAACCATGGACAATGCAGACAACTGTCCACTGTGGCTATATGCCCTTTCAGGAGGAGTGAATGCTGTTTGACAAGACTTTGTGCAATCTACTGGGTTTCCTTAGATAAGAAACTTTTTAACCAATCTATATGATTTGATTGAATTTGATTGTGTAAAGTGCCTTGATATGACCTGTATTGTGAATTGCTGCTATATAAATTGAATTGAATTGAATAGAAAGTACCCTTAGATCAGTGCTTCTGTTTTCTTTTTGAGTGTATGCTCGATCCTTTCCAACCCCCAATTGGTCGTAGCAGATAGCCATTAACACTCAGCCTTGTTCTACTTGAGGTTTATTCTGAAGAGTCATTATGAGGAATTGCAGCAAAGTCAACGATACTATGCCAGCAACTTTCCACAGTCGTTACATGCTTGTGCAGGAAGAGTGAATGGTACAAATTAATGACTCTATGCAATTTACTGGGTTTCCCTCCATATAAAACTTTTTAACCAATCTCTGTATTATTTGATTGAACTGACTTGGCAGAGTGCTTTGAAATTATATGTGTTTTGAATTGGAGCAATATAAATTAAATGAATTGATTTACTGAGATGTGTTGGTTTTCTACATACACATTTGTAACTGCTCAAGTAAGCTGAGGATAATAAGTGAGGGACATGAACAGATTGACATTAAAATCATTTGTTAATATTGATCTTTATTGCTACTTTCTAAAAATGCAACCTATTATATGTTACTAGTTGGTACTTGTAAACCTAAACCTACATCTTACAATTCATTTTTAAAACATCTTTCCTTTCCTTTAAAGTCTTCATTGTAGGGATATTGCTTGACTCATCCTAAAACACCAATTTTCACAAAGTAATTTTGCTGCCTGGGCACATTTTTTTCTCTAAAGACAACATGATTGGCAGGCTCATTATCCTACCCCCATTACGATATTGCCTAATCAATCTATTCATTGTGTTCTTCTGGTGGCAGAAAAGGCCAGCTTTTGCATGAAAATCGCCACACCGGTGCAGCATGCATTCCAAAGAGAGAGGAGGAGAGTGGATGAGTGTTAGGTTTCAATTTGCAGCTGAGCAGGGTAAGCGCATTTACTGGCAAATTGATCAATATTAATCAAGATGTTATCAAGAAGAGTTGCGTTCAACTTTACTTCGTTGTCTAATTCCAACTGACATTAAAGCACATGTCACAAATGGCACTAATTATAATACAAAATAAACAATGGAGAAAAACATGCTTGTTTTAAAAAGGGATGGGGAAAAAATCCGAACACAAAAGCGCATTTATTCTGAGTCCTAAAGCATATAGCCAGGGAGCATCATTAATACTGAACTAAACAATCAAATAGGTGAAGTTCACTGAAAAAATGACAGCCACCCACATGAACTGCAACGTCCCGCACTCCAGTGTGAGGTAAATCACACCTTTGAAGTTAGCTCACACACTCCCTGCTGAGGATACCACACGACCATCAACAAACTGTTGGAAGAATGAGCTCCCAGCATTATGATGACAATCATTTAGATGGCATTGAAGTTATTATTACCACCATAAAAAGAACAATGTCCATCAGAAGTAAATCAGAATCCCTGCATGAGACCAGAAGTGGTATGGAAGGGGGAAGGTGGCGGCGTTAGTGAAAGTGTCGGGCTAACTTTAACAGAATGAGATTCTGCTGACTTGTCCATAAATACAAAAATCATTTGCCATAGCAAATATATATATATATATATATATATATATATATATATATATATATATATATATATATATATATATATAGGGAAAAACCTGATACAATGTAAGACTGGTCTGATAACTGCACGTATTTTAATTTGCTTGGATACGGATATTATTATTATTATTTAGTCCAAATCTAAAGTCTAAGTAAAACATGTGCAAGATAACAATAGAGAATCCTACATCTGCTTCAGTTGGTAACATTATTTATTGCTGAACAAAGGACCACTACACTTCAAATTAAGGAAAATTAATTAAGGAATCTTATAATTAACAAATATATCCAATGGAATTTGGACTCCAAGATCCCCAGAAATCAGCAAAATAATGGCTAAATTAGGATGTGAATGTTCAGATAATGAATGTGCAAACTAAAGGTCAATTTTGACATTTGCTGAAGAATTAGTCATCCAAATAAAAACCTTGTCAGAATAAGGATTACATTGGCAAATAATTCCCCACTAATTATATTAATCTGCTGAGAAATGGTGCATTGCTTTGATAAATCAACCACTAACAATAAGGTTTTTTTCTGCAGTCCCACAATACTCTTGTTGTTATAAATAGATCACTAAATACAAGCTAATTAAACTAAATAATCAATGTATTATCTTAGGTTAAAACTGGTAACATCCTACAAATAATCTTACAAATAATTGGCATTGGGAAAAAAAATTGTATTGATCAAAATAAGTGAAGTCACATTAAATGAGTAGTAAAATCAAAATAAATTTAAGAATATACACTATCAGTAGAACTTGCATCTATGTATGTTAAGATTTAATTTCTTATTGACTCACTCCAGAACAATAATATTGTATTGCTAACCCCAATGCTCTGTGCTTATGTTTAAGTCTTCTAGATGATGTAAATGTTTGCAAAACACTGCTTTTGTTCAAATACCTAATATTTTTTAAAATTGAAATCTACAACAAATAAAGAAGTTGGATGGAAATCTTGTTGTCTTTATGTGAAATTATGTTTCCTTTCGTACATAGATGCAAGAACTGAACATTTTGTAGAAGGTTAAATAAGCCTCAGGTCCCAGTTGACCCATTGCACTGCTTTGACTGTTTACAGTACACTTACTTTTATATGAGTTTCTGTGTCTGATGCATGAAATGAAGCTGTAGCTAATGGGCATCCAGCGTTGTAAGGGAATAGTGTGAAAATGTAGTACCTGGGGCCAACTTGGTAATAACAAATTTCCAAACAGTTTTGCAAAACCTCAAGCAGCGTTACAGACAACAGTGAAATTCCCAATACAGTGTGAAGGAAATTGAGCATATCCCCCCACATTCAGTGTAGGATTCTCTACCTTATGTTGCCATAATAACCAGAGGCCTATTCTGGGGATTTTGTGAAAATAGTTTAAGATGATAATTTTACCTGAAAGGTTTAAACTCAGTGACCTAATTAAGGATTGCTTTGGACTGTTTTAGAAAATTACCTGAAAGCAGTAAGCCCATGTTTATGGCATGCTGTTTGAATTGTAAAAATGACATACAGTTAAAACAAGATGTTTGCATACAGTGTATGGATTGTTTGACTTCGGTTGAACTTAAAAAAAGATACTATTTGCTTAATCAGAATCAGATCAGATATACTTTAATAATCCCAGAGGTAAAATACTGTTTCAATACAACTGCCATAACATAACATACATCACAAACAAATGCCAAAACAAATAATGCCAAAACAATAAGAGATAGTTTTTAGGACATTTTCTAAATAACTTTTTTTCTTAAATGAGAGGCATAGTTCCTCTGTGCCGTGGCCAGGTAAGTCTGCATCTTTGATAAGCAGTGACCCGGATTCTAATCTTGGTTGCATCAGGAAGGGCATCTGACAAAAAAAACTGTGCAAGTTGTAATGACTTGCTGAGGAAATTTACATAGACAGAGAATAAAATGTATTTAAACAAATTGGGAACACCCAGGTGATGAGGTCATGGCTTTGTAAGGATTTAATCAATTAACAAAAAAAAAAACCTCTGCTTCCTTTGGACAACATGAAAAAATCAATAAAAATGAACTCTCAACATAGGGAGAAAAACTGTGGATCTCCACAAGTCCAGGTCATCCTTGGGTACAATTTCTACATGCCTTCTATAATTCATCTGTTCAAAGCAAGTACAACAGCATGGGCTATCATACTTTTCAGCGAGGAGACCTTTTCTATTTTTCAGAGATTGTGGTTTTTGTGCAAAATGCAGACCAAAAACTAAAGACCATATGGAGATGCTGGGGATGCTAAAGTGCATCAAATCCTTTCCTTGCATGGGGTGAAAAATCCGGATGGATAAAGCCATTCAGCCATTGTCTACTGCTTATCTGAGATCGGGTGCAGGGGCAACAGGTCCAGCAGAGAAACCCAGACATGCCTCCGCCCAGCAACATCTGCTAGCTCATTCTGGAGGATCCCAAGGCATTCCCAGGCCAGACAGGATATATGTATAGTCCCTCCAGTAAGTTCTAGGTCTTCTCTGGGGTCTACTCCCAGAAAACTCCTAAAGGGATGCACCCGGGGAGATCCTGATCAGAGGCCAAACCGCCTCGACCTCAGATCGGGGACATTCAACATGTTGGATTGTCTTGCCCTGATATCCTAGCGTGTGTGTAGGACAAAAGAGCAGGCAACGTGTAGCCAGTCAGAAAGTGCGTTGAGGGATTCCCAGAGAGAGAAAAAAAAAAAACAACTCTCCTCCATTTCATAGTGCAGCAAGCGTAGAGACCACTGGTCGCGTTGTCTCCACTCCTTTAACCTTCTGGTGCATAGCAGTCACTACAGTGGACAGCTGTTTAGAAGTCATTGTTTCCTAAATGCAGTGGTTTCTATGGTGGTATTGCATATCAGTCCTTAGAATGCTCTCTATTGCTCCCCTCCACTGAGGTTAATTCAGTTGCAAGTTGTTGTAAATACAAATTATTGTCATCGGAGTCCAAGATGGCCGGCAGACAGACACACTCAATTACCACTCCTGGAATATCCTCTCAATCCTTCTATTCGAGGAGAATCCTAGAGGTAAAAAAAAATATGCTGACATGCAGGAGTAACTAGGTAACAATAGTATTAACTTAGTTTGGAAAATGTTATTTCACGTAAGTAGGAAATTGCGATTAACCATGTGTCCAACACAGTGGACATCATGCATCATGCACTCATTTTTTTAACATGAGTCATGTAGTTGCCGGAGATCACCCAAGTCAAAAATGTAAACAGATGCCATGATGCTGCATGCACAAGTGCCATGTGGCACTGTGCCCTGAATGCTTTGCCAATTGTCATGTAGCCTAGGAGTTAGGAAAATGAGTTAGGAGAGAAGTTAGGAGAGAAGTTAGAAGAAGAAGAGGAGTTTGATGAAGATTGTTCTCTTAGTTTTGATTAACAGAAGGGCTATAGAATGCTAGTGTGTATGAAAGCATGTTCAAGTGCTTTTCAAAGCCCACAATGGAATATGTGGTCATGGATTTACAATCAAACTTAAATTATTCTTCAGTTAAGTTCATACTGTTCTATGTTGAGTGCTGAAGCGCATGTAGTCCACTGTAGTGGACATTTCTGTAACTTCCTGGAAAAATATTTAAAAAAAAAAAGTTGTTTTTTTCATGCCCTAAGAAAAGTAATAACACACATAAAAAAAAAAAAAAAACTTGACTCAGGGATTCATAATTCATGCATCAGACCAACGCCTTTTCGTTTTGCTATGTTTTTTCTCTGTTAAAATGAGTCCACAGACTATCGCCATTATTCTTCCTGGTCAGCCATGTTTATTTACTCTGAACTCATGTTTGATCTTGAGAGGATTCACAAGATTTCCCGTCTGACATCTAAACGATCTTAAGCAAAATCTGTTTGTGTGTGGTGTGTTGAGCTTGCCATCTGACCGGACACCACACAGTGTAAGAACAAACATGGTTTATGAAAGTTTTTTTATCATTGCGTGTGGTGTCTCTCCGGTTTTGAAAATTGGCCGACTATTTTTTAAATCCTGCCATGTGATCCAGCCTTTACAAGAGCTGACTGGAGAAAGTCATTACTCTCAAAGCAGCAGAAAAAGCCAGATTACAGTTTGCAAATTAATTCACAGATGAAGACTTTAGTTTTTGGAGACATGTTCTTTGACCCACTAAACTTAAAATTGAAGCAATTTGGCCAAATTACCATTTAGAGGACAAGTGAAGTAGTTTGCAAGCTCAATAAAGCCATTTCATCTGTGAAGTACAGTGGTGGCAGCATCATGCTCTGAAGCTTTTTGCTGCAGGAGTGGTAAACATAAAGTACAAGGACTCTATGGGAAAGAACATTTTGTAAAAATGCTAAAGCAACCTCTCAAGACACATGCCAAAAAGCCCCCACGAAAGCTTAGGGGAAAATGTTGTTGCTTTTTTTTTTTTTTTTTTTTTTCCAAATGGGCATTTCTCCATAAATAAGTAAAAAATGCCATAAAAATACATCTGTTGTCTGGATCTAAAACACAAAGAAAGTTCAGCCTGATTTAATGTCAAATAGGGGAAAAAATAGATAAACATCACAACGGCTGTAGTTTCTACTGTATATTACAAACTGACATAATATGCAGAAAACATAAAAAATGAGCAATGAGAAATGCAATGATGGAATAAGACTAAAAGACAAATATTTCATGTTTACAAACACTTAAAGAAGCACACTGAAAAAGTATAGATTATGCCTCACTGCCACATCAAGGAGAGGACAATTACAGAGTGCATCCGTGTCAGCTTTCAAACCCTGCTTCCTTTCATTTTTCTTAATTACCAGGCAAATATTCTCAGTTCTTCTGCTTCATTAGCTACTTTGTTGAGCGTTGAGTGATGTCAAAGAGATGATGGAGGGACAGTGCAGTGAAGCAAGAGGGGGAAATGATATCACCAAGAGCTCTTGTCTTCTTTCTGAGATTACAGGCCCTAGAGAAGGCCTTCTGAATACTGCCAGCATCTATAACTCAACCAACAACTCTGACAACAAAATGACTACAAATTATGGTTTTGATGGGTGATCTACTCCTGCTTGGCAAAGTTAAAGGAACACTTGGGCATTATGAATTTTACTGGGTTATCTCCCCTCACCAGCTGCCTCTTTCACTGTGGGATAAAAATGTCTTAAATTGGTACTTATCCTTTGTTTTGGATGAGGAATATAAACATCACACCACAAGGCTAAATACAAGACAAATGTAGGAACAGCACATCCAAAACACTCAGAACACAGAAAGTGTTGATGATGAAGGAAGTTTGTCATGTCTCATTAAGCCAAAAAAATAAAATAATAATAATAATAATCAAAAAACGATTGCGTTATTATCTCATCAAAACAGATATATCAAAAGGAAATATTTGTTTCAATTAATCTGCAGCTTGTCTAAAAATACAAAACATTATCTTTAATAGCGGTGCATACTGAAAAAAAATAATATTTAGATTAATTTTCAGCCAGCTGAGCCAGGAATCAGTTCACTTATGTCTGCCTCATTGTCCTCTTGTATGTCTTCAAGACTTTCTTTGTATGCTCCTCTTTATTTTTCAACCTCGTCTGTCTCCTTCTTCCCTTCTCCCTCTCTCTCTCTGTACTCTGTTCCCAAACTGTGCAGCAAAATTGTTATTCCCAAGTCATTATCTTATTTGTGCGTCTCCACTCAGCTGTAAATCCTCTAGGTATTCCTCTCTATTCTCTATTAACTCTACTGCAGTCAGGCTTCAGCTGCCAATCACAAAACGCTGCTGAGCGAGAAAAGAGGAGCAGACAGGAGGACAAGGGCATAAAGACGCCGGAACACAGAAACCTCGGCAAAAAATACCACAGAGGAAATAAGGCAGGGTGGATTAATTGCCGCAGTTATTAGAAGAAAGAAGAATATAAAAAAAAACTTTGAACGATACAAAGATTAAAAGGCTTTTAGGGCTAATAGAGGCTAAACTAGAATCCAAATAGGATCGAAGGCTGGGTTTGTATGCTTCTGGGGAAATGACTTCACAACGAGATAATATTCCTATTTTTCTCCTCTGTTATATGTCTGTGGAAAAGATAAGGAAAAGCGGTCTAGAAACACACAGAACATGCTTGACTAATTGAAGCCTGAATAAACAGGGTCTTTCAGGGAATATAATCTTAAACACAGAAATGTAAATACAGCATAAGTAATACAGGTGGATATAAAAATAAAATTATCCTCACATGAGACAATGCAGATCGGAGGATCTATTAATGAAATGCTTACAGAATGATCTTAGCTTCAGTAATGAAGCCCCTGCTGAGAAAATCACATCATTTAGTTGCAAGTGTACACAAAATCAGGATAGCAGAGACTGTTAAAACAGCTAAATCCTGTAAAGTACATTAACTGAATGTGTTTCATTAGCTGGCAATTAAAGACTAATTTCAGCTGTTTAGCTAATAGCTAATATTGATAAGAAAAAAATTTCAACTAGAGGTTTATTCCACAACCAACATATTTTTGTTTTTTTTTATCTACGTAGGGTTAGGGTTAGTCCTTCATAAAAATAATTCTCAAACCATATACCGGGTGCACCTAAACATGGGTTGTACTGACTGTGCATGGTGCCCAATATTTCTTTGTAATTTGAATTGCTTGTGTGTATTCTATAGACAACTTGAGAAAATAAGAAGGGCTTATGTTTTGTGGTAGAGCTTTCCACAAAGTACACAATACCTCAACTGTTTTTTCAGTCACTCTAAAAGCAGTCTCAGGCACTTATAATGAATTACATAAACCTTAATCTATTCACACCACTGGCCTTGGAGAAATCTAGATCAAGATATCAGGTCATTTTTGCGTTTTCTCTCATTTGTCATGTGAAATGAATAACTTTTATTTGTTCATGCTCTTCATTTAACCCATTTGGTGTTGTGCAAACACCTACACGCATTGTGCAATTGTACTAGTTGTGAAGTGGAAAGCAATAATACATGCTCTGTCTTTGTGAGCATGTGTTTTTTTATCTGTAAAAGGAGCTTTAAAATAATTAGTTTCTAACAAATAGTTTTGCTAAAAATTTGGTATTTGTATTCAGCTCCCATAAGGCAATACTTTATAAGATAAGATAAGATACGATAAGATAAGATGTACTGTATTGATCTCACAGTGGAGAAATTCACTTGTCACATCGACTCAATAATCTAAAGAAGTTGCCAAAAGGCTTGTAGAAGCATCATTTGATGCAGTCACTGCTACAAGTGTTTTGGGGTGTGTTTCTACCAGAGAGTGAAATTACTCATGGAGGTTGCTTTGCGGGGCCTGGCCTCCCGGGGCTCGGTCAGGGCCCCCGCCGGGGGGTGGGGTGCCCCTTGGGCCTCGGGTCCCTGGGGCCCTTGGCCGGATCCACTCCAGCGTAGCTGGCTGCCGGTGGAGCTCAGGGGCTCGTCCCCATGGCTCCTGGGGACTTTGGCATTGTGGCGGTTGGGAGGTTTCCTTGGGGCTGTCTCTCCTCTTCCTTTGGTGGGGGAGGTGGATTTCATCTCTGTTGGGCCCTTTTGGGCATCTTTACTTTGAGGGTACCTTTGGGTATCTGGGGTCTTGGTTCCCCTGGCGTCTGCCTCGGTGCTCTGGGGGTGTCTTTGGCTCTTCACAACCACTATTGAGCAATTTTCTTTTGGATAAACTTTACATACACAAATGCACTCTCACAAACACCTACAGGTGCTTGGATCGAGGTACTTACACTCACTTCCACACAGAAAACCCCTAATATTATCTTTAGCTGTCACTTTATACATAATACTGTATATACTTCAGTGATGGTATCAAGGCGCTACTTTACTGTATCTGTAATACTTTATCCACTGGTTGTGCTGTTCTTTTTACATCTCTCTTTGCAGGTGAAGAAGCAGACTGGTGGTGTTTTATTATTCTATCCCTTTTATTTCCTCTTTCTTTCACCTTTTCTCCTTTTTTTCTTTCTCTCTTCTACTTTCTTATTGTAGTGTCCATATAACCTGCATAAATTATAATAAAGCTATTTACATGTATAAATCAAGCGGAGCACTATGGCGAAAGCAGTATGGCTCCACTTGTGAAAGTAAAATCTGTTGGGGTTGTTTTTGGCATCAAGACAACAACTCTTAATGCTACACTGCCAGACAGGACACTATAAAGAAAAAAAAAAGGAAATGCAATGTTTGCTTTCTTCTTTGCAGGATATCTCAGGTTTAGTTAATTTGAGTGGAAAGCATCTGGGAACATTAGTGCATCTAAGTTTATCCTGCATCTAAGTTTATCCAACTATCCATCAATCCTTTATCAGCTTCTCTGTCCCTGTCGAAGCAAAGCATTCCCACATCACAATGCTGTCACCATTACGTTTCACAGTGAGAATTACGTTTATCAAGGTGAGGTGCAGTATCAGTTTTATGCCAATGATAGCATTTTGCATATAAGCCAAAATCTTAAATCTTGGTGTCATCTGACTAGAGTTCCTTTTTTTTTTTACAAATTGTCTTGTGACAAACTGCAAAAGGCATTTTTTATGGTTTTCTTGCAATAATTGTCAGGGTTTAGTTTTGACTTGGCTTTTGTTTACTATTAGTTTTCAGGTTTTCCTCCTTATTAGGGTTTTAGTTATGATTTGACTTTATTTTCTGTTAGTTTTCAGCTCTTCCTTCCCCTCACTTAGCTTGCCATTCCCTCCCTCTGCAGTCAGTCACACTTGTTGGTCATTAATCAGTCAGACTCATTTTACCTGCCAGCCTCCCTACTTAAGCCTCCCTCTGTTGTCACTCCTCTGCCGGTTCGTCATCATGCAACACCTACTCCTTGCCTTTCTACCTGAGTGTTCTCTGCTTGCTGCTGGAACCCTGACACCTCTGCTTCTCTTTTACCTCAGCTTGCCATGGATTATTCCAGTCTCATCGGTGCAACCGGCACTGTGTACAAGCTTGGCTTTGTACCTCAAATCTCTAAAGCTCTTGCGTTATGCGTACAAGGCAAAGGCAGCCCTAAAAATCAACCCCATACCCCACACTCCAGCAGTACTTCCCACAAAATACCCTGTGGGACATGATCAAGTGCCTCCAGATCAAAAAACAAATAGGACAACAGCGTAATAGGACAACCACACTGATATGACTGCCATAGCACTTCCACAATGCTAAAAAAAAATGTCATTATTCCGTGACCAAAAGAAGAGTCACACTCCTCCTGGATCCAAAGTTTAACAACTCAGGTGATGCCGCCCCCTTAGCTGCGGGTGCTTACCCGCATTCCAAGAGCCCAATTTGTGATTGGAAAACTACCACGTTCACCTGTTTGAAGCTAGCTACATTTCTGTTCATCGTTGGATGATTCGAGGTTAAATTAAAGGTTAATCCTTTTAGCTAGTTGTGCTGTGTTTTATGTGTTCTGGATACATCCATGTTTGTCAACCATGATCAGCTAACAGGACTCAGATTTTGCAAAATGTCTGAAAGCTAGAGTAATGTAAACTTTGCACTCCAAATACAGAATTCTACTGTATATTCTTGCCATGGACAGCTCGATGGCAGCACAAAAACAATCACTGCAGTTTGAAGTAACTACTTTAAGTCACTTATATTTTAGGTTAGGTATAACTTGGGCTTTAAAGTTGATTTATCCATAGTTACCTTGAAATGACTTCACGAGTTTATGTAACACTTGTCTAAAAAAAAATGTCCTAGTCTTTTTTGCCCTAACATTGGTAGATAAGGCAAAATGCCTATAGTAACACTGTGAGCTTCACTATCACGACCATTACGACGTCTTTGCTGTTGGGGGTTAGAGCAGGTTGAGGGGAACTTCTGCGTGGGCAGAGTGATCTTACTGTTGGTGTCACTTCAATTGCTTACTGCCTTCTCTCCAACACCCTAGAGTGAGCCTTCCCAGGGGGTTGAAGAATTTTGACCACCACCTCGTCTGCCAGTCTGCAGGTGGTATTTCAGTCCTCTTTGCAATGGTGAAAAGGGATGAGAACCAAAAACCCGCTACAATGTCCAGATCCTTTAGCATCTCGGGTCATTTCTCATCCACCCGTGGACCCCTGTAGCAGGAGAGCTTTAAACTACTACTTTTAACTGATCTCTGCCTTGGTAATGGACTTGCATTCTATTCAGCCGTCAGGTCTGCCTCCTCTACAGATGATGGCCGGAGACAGTGCCGGTTTTCCCTCATTGAACGGTTTGTCAGAACCTCTTTGAGACCATCCGAAGGTCCTTCTCATATTTCAAAATGTCATCAAGCAGGCTTGCAAATATGTTTTTAAAAGCAGCAAATATGACCTACTTAGCTGCAGTAAAATCTTATCTCCCTATTAATGTGACCCACACAGCCCTGATTTTGTGCAGCATGTGACTTCCCTTTCTACGTCTACCTTGGGGGGAAAAAAATGTGATTTGTTAGCTATTTAAACACAGAGAAAGAAGAGCCTTAACTTCCATAAGACACATTCGCACATGGTGGCACAGATTTCGTCTCCTGCTGCCTGACGTGACACAATGAGCCAAGTCTGTAATGCTCTCACAGAGTGAGGAGGTGGTACTTGTTTGTTCTCTTCGTCTATCTCAGATTGGTAAACACAACGTGTGTCTGTGCTCTGCATGAGAATCATCCGCAGAGCCCGCTTAGCCCTGTCTACTTGGATTAATCCTTAACAGGTCAAGGTCAGACACATTACAACAATGCCAGGCGGGTAATAGGCATGTCCGAAGATTTTGAAAGCTCTAATTTAATTCCTAAAGTGTAATGTAAAGCGGAGGGACAGAACGCGGCTGAGAAAAAGGATGAGAGGTAAAGCGGTATGGGATAGACAAGAGGTGAAGCAACTCAGCAGCTAAAGTTACAGTATTGTGCAATAGTACCTTGCAACTGCACCACTAACAGTTTTTTTCGCTCTAACCTCCCCTGCACATCCAAATGTGGCAATCAACTTCATTAGAGAATTAACTGAGGTATTAGAGTAGAGGACACAGAAAACCTGTGTACTCTAAGTTTGCCGTGCTGCCATGCCAAAATAACGCATTACATCTAATTTGTTTCTGCTTCAGAGAAAACACTTTTTTGAGATAGCACAGGAGAAAAAGACAAAAGACCAAACCTTTGCAAAAAAATATATATATATTTTTAACTTGCCGTGTGCAAGCCACTGTTGTCAGTAATGGTTGCAACCAGGAATTGAAAATTGTTTTCAATGTCTCTGAGCATTTCTTTTCATATAATAGATAAAAGTGCAGACACATGAAGGTTGGCTTGATTTGACCCAAAAAGATTATATTTTATGTATATATATATATATATATATATATATATATATATATATATATATATATATATATATATATATATATATATATATATAAATAATCTTTCTCTGAAGCAGAAACAAATTAGATGTAATGCGTTATTTTGGCATGACAGCATGGCGAACTTAGAGTACACACATTTTCTGTGTCCCCTACTCTAATACCTCTGTTAATTTTCTAATGAAGTTGATTGCCACATTTTTTGGTTATATTTTTGTTTTTTTTTGGGGGGGGGGATCTTTTTTGTCCATACAATGTGATTTTTTTCTATTTTAAAAATTTAGTGTATTGTGAAATTAGGTTTTATCCTGTTTCATTTTGTTGTTCTTCCTTGGTGGATTCCTCTTATCTTTGCTTTATGAATCTGAGTCATAACAGTTTCTATCTCAGCAGCAGTGGCCTTGTCATTCTGTCCTGTCATTGTTTCTTTCATGACACCTTGTGGTTTCTGTTCTTGCGTTGATAAAAAATGTGTTATCAATGCTTAATTACCATCTGCCATCTTGAGAATAATAGACGGGCCAATCAACTTAAATTAGCCATGTTAATATGAAGACAGGCCCTGAAGGTGTTCAGGTGTTTGTTGAGTGTACAGGTCGACTTCCCTATCAAAGGCTGAGAGTGCTTGGCTGCTTTTGACAACACTTACAACACACCTGACACAGAATCCCTCATGCTGCACCATTTGGTAGCACATCCAATTCATTTGATCAATTATTGTTGATTATAAGGAGAGATAATTAATACCCAACTAATGTGGCCAGTAGTTGTCCTCATTTGTAGCGTGAAGGTTATTTTTCCACACATGATCATGTAATTTATTTAATAAAGGAATACCTCAAAACTTCGGGTAGAATGAAGGAGTTTACTTTTCCCCAGAACTTCTATAAATATGTTTTAGGTTTTATTTTCTGAATAATATTTATTTTCAAAGCATCCAAACAGACAACAACATTTTTTTAATAAGACAAGTAACTGGGGTGAAAAAATAATACAAATTACCAGCATGTATGATTTAAAAGAATTAACTTGAAACTTTTATGTCTAAAAACATGGACATCCACTACTGTGTTTTAAGTTCCTTTACATAAAAATAGAGCCATCTTTTATATGCTAACATACAATGGTTACTTCTTATATCACAATCATAATTTTAATTGATGTATTCTATGGATTTAAATGAAACCTAAGGACATTTGGTAAATAACATTTATTGTAATAAGCATTTCTTGGCAATATTTATTATACATTTGGAAAGTCTGTTTGTTTCCTTTTAAACGGTGCCCTATTTGTAAGGAATATTCACGTGCAGGTTGAACAGCAAACCTAAGTATTATTAGTTGATTCCGAGCTGATCCCACAAGTGTCCAATAGGGTTGTGGTAAAGATTGCAAGCAGGTCATTCCTCTTCACTTCCAAATTGTGGAGGTGGGTACTTATGAACCCTGTTCTATAGGGGCGAGTATTTTCATTTTGGAGGATAGAGTTCTGTCCCTAAGAGTGGAGAAATAAAACTGCTACTGGTTGCATCCTACATAATTAAGTACGCTACTCAACCAATAAATGCATCCATAACAAATCTGAAAGCATTTATCTGGAAATGAAAAGGATTCCAAACAGCATAAGATGTATCATCAAAAATCATTTTTACAACAAAGAAATAAATTTGCCAAACAAAAATGTGCTTACTGTTTTTGCATATGCTCAGATGATTAACTCCCTCTCAGTACCTGCATAGAAATTTCTCCAATTTGATATACATTTCATATAAATTTGGCTACTTAAAAGGGAATTTATTATTTTTGAGGGTTTAAAGTATTTGTGGTTATGTATGATCAATGCTTTGTGGGTCTTGGAGACAAAAAAACAACAATTTACATGCCTTGGTCTCATTAATTCTGAATCAATACAGTGGTAATTTTCTAAGAATATTTATGGCATGCCATATATAACTTTTGTTACACTTTCCAGTCTAAGATTTCTTTGTGAAAAAAGTAAGGTATTAAAATATTTTGAATATATATATGATACACATTTGTAAATTATGCCAGTTTCTAAAATTCTAAGTTTTCAGTGTTTAATTTCAGTAAAAGATGCAGATAGTTAAGAAAACAAAACAGAAAAGCTGCAGAAACAAAGCACAAAGGAAAACCATCAATAGATCCATAGCCGTAATGATGTGTCTAACCACAGAATGAACTGTTCCCACGGGGGGCCAGCTGGTCGTTTCATTTTAGGGCCACACGTGCACTGCAGTTGCAAACATTTATCACAGAGCAATGGGATGTTATGGACTCTGGGAGAAAAGAGCAATGTGGATTACTCACACACAAACACACACACACGCACACACACACGCAGGTTTACACAAGGACACGCTTGCTACAAAAGCTGATGCATGAAAAACAAAGCCCCACACATACACTGTAAGACCCTAAACTAATGCCTGTGTACTTTATTCTTCTCCTTGCTCACACACAGACTCCAACCCAAGGCCAGAGGGAGTGCAAGGGAAAAAAAATAGTCACAGCTGCTAGCCATATAATGATAACCTGCTGCCTTAATAGCCCTCCAACTAACAGTAGGGTGCAGTGGCTTGTCAACAAAACAATAGCAGAGACATTTTCTGTGGTCAGACTCTGTCACAATGTAATCATTTTGATTTGGACTGTTTGCATTAATAAAGTAATTCAATGTAGCTACGGCTGATAGATAGAGATATATTTGTACATGTTGAATTGACACCTCATGCTTATCGAGTTGCTTTGCATTTCATCATAAAGGATCGCTTACACTATATTTTATTAAGTATTCCATAATTACTCCAAGGAATTTAAATAAGAATTTTAACTGGGAATCTTACTTACACGTTAGATTTGGATTACTTACGAGGTTATTCACAAACATTTGTAGAGCAAACGTCCTCAACGGAGGATAAGCAATGCTTCATAGTAATCTACGAGATTGTATCAGGAGACATTTTGATAAAGATAAATAGTGTAGTTTTCACATTTAATTCAGCAAATTTTGGTACCACATATCTTCAGGTTTAGACTGATCATTTGTTTTTATTTGACATTCTGGAAAAGATCTGCCTATTGCCAAATTGGTATGCTTTTTCTTTACCTTCACCTAAATGTTTGAAAACATTAAAATATATAAATACTCTTACCCTAAACAATAATGTATGTTATTTCTTGCAAACTACTAGAGATAAGATTTCAACAACCTGTTTGTTTGCAAGATCCAAATATTTTATTTCTGCTGAAAGGATAACAAAGCTATATTAGTGACATACAATTAATTTATTTTTCATATATAGAAAATTCTATCCTTACATAAATCCGTTCTGAAAAAAAATTCACCAGTATATTGTGAACATGAGCATTAGCTTTGCACGTTGTTCTTACAACACATAGCAGGTTTTATACAAGCTACTTCATGGACATGGTAATTGCTCCCAGCTCAAAGACTTGAAGAAACCTGACATAATTCTTTGGGAGTGGTAGAGATAAAATAAGCCTCCTTTAATGAGAATCTAATTTGTGCCGAGCTTAAACACTCATGCTTAAGCAACACATTTTATGCGCTGTAGGGATTAGATCATGTAGGTATTGAGTTAAATTGCACTTTTGCTCACACTACATTTCTGTAGTGTGAGCAACTGAACACATAATGTTACATGCTTATGGTGTATCACAGTTGAACTAATCAGATACAAACAATGTGTTATTGCTAACAAGTGGGACTTTAAGGACCCCAGGAAATCTACTAAAAGCTTTCAGGCGGGGTTAAACAAGAGGTCAAAGCATTTCTTCCATTTATATATTCACTCTCCTGGGTAGTGCTCTATGTCCTGATAAAAGGACAGAATAATGCATTTTTATCAAACAAGGTTCTGTTTTATAAGCTTTCTAAAAAAGCAGAGTAGAAGAAGTCTTGTAAACATACCAAGCATAAAAAGCAGTTGGCCAATGATGAATAAAAACTACTGCTGAATGAGATGTATTACATTGCTAAAGTCAAGTAAACATGATACATATACACATATACATACACACACACACACATACATACATACATACATACATATATATATATACATATACATATATATGTACATACATATACATATATATATATGTACATACATATACATATATATATATATGTACATACATATACATATATATATTAGGGCTGGGCAAGTTAACGCGTTAATTTCGCGTTAATTCATTAGACTATTAACGGCGATATTTATTTTATCGCGCATTAACGCATGTTGCTCACATGCTTTCAGTCAGTGTCAGTCAGCAGGCGCGCTGACTGCAGCGCGCTGTCACGGCAGCACTCTCCCGCTCCCCCTCCCCTCTCGTACATGGCTCAGCGGCGCCAGCCAATCAGCACGCAGGCTCAGCCTGGCCCGCCCGCTCAGCTCTCACACAAACTTAATACACAAACAGCTGAGAGAGACCGCAGCAGCGAAAAAACATGAACAGAGGAAGTAGCACCGTTTGGCTTTATTTTAATACCGTAAATGAAATCAAGCTGTATGTTTTGTAAAAAGCCGGTTAATTTCAGTGGAAACACAACAAATTTATCTAAGCACGTGAAAAAACATGAAAACGTCGAGCCCCAAAAACGGAGAGGAGACGAAACTTCTGTCACTGCCCCGACAGACCCACAGACTTCTCTGACTGAGGCGTTTCAGTCCTCCAGGGAACATCCAGGTAGATCAGTGGATGGATGGATGGATGGATGGATGTTACTGGAGCCCACACATAACATGTAATTAAGACCTTGAAAGAACCCAGTACATATATTAAAAAGTGTTATTTAAGATAAGATAACATTAGCTAATCCTTTTTTTATCCCACGACGGGGAAATTTATAGGATTAAAGCAACAGGCAGGTGCACACAACACAGACAAAATTACATAAGGATTGAAATATATAAGAGGTGGATTAGCGAAAAAACACTGAACATAACATTATTATTATTATTATTATTATTATTATTATTATTATTATTATTATTATTATTATTTAATTGTAATAATAAAATAAAAACCACAAAACCCAAAAGGTCAACAGTTTCATGATACATCAAGCTTAGGGACTGGCTAATATACAGCAGGTCAAAAAAAGGCCATATTTTGCCTGCAGTGCTTGCTGTTCTCTTATGAAGAAAAGATCAAGTAGTGCACTAAATTCAATAGATGGGTTGAAAATATCCAGTATAAAATAAGTGCTACAAATGTTACAACACTTTTGTTCATATGGCAGCAGAACATTAAAATAAAAGTGCTCTTTACACTACTTTTGAATTTATTCTTGGAGTTTGTAAATACAATGCGATTAATCGCGATTAATCGCGATTAATCAGGGCGATTAATCGCGATTAAATATTTTAATCGTTGCCCAGCCCTATATATATATATATATATATACACATATATATACACATATATATATATATATATATATATATATATATATATATATATATATATATATATATATATATATATATATATACACATATACACATATATATATATATATATATATATATATATACACATATACACCATATATATATATATATATATATATATATATATATATATATATATATATATATATATATATATATATTAGGGCTGGGCAAGTTAACGCGTTAATTTCGCGTTAATTCATTAGACTATTAACGGCGATATTTATTTTATCGTGCATTAACGCATGTTGCTCAAATGATTTCAGTCAGTGTCAGTCAGCAGGCGCGCTGACTGCAGGCAGCACTCTCCCGCTCCCCCTCCCCTCTCGTACATGGCTCAGCGGCGCCAGCCAATCAGCACGCAGGCTCAGCCTGGCCCGCGCACTCAGCTCTCACACAAGCTTAACAAACAAACAGCTGAGAGAGACCGCAGCACGCAGCAGCGAAAAAACATGAACAGTGGAAGTAGCACCGTTCGGCTTTATTTTAATACCGTAAATGAAATCAAGCTGTATGTTTTGTAAAAAGCCGGTTCATTTCAGTGGAAACACAACAAATTTATCTAAGCACGTGAAAAAACATGAAAACGTCGAGCCCCAGAAACGGAGAGAGGAGACGAAACTTCTCTCATTGCCCCGACAGACCCACAGACGTCACTGACTGAGGCGTTTCAGTCCTCCAGGGAACATCCAGGTAGATCAGTGGATGGATGGATGGATGGATGGATGGATGTTACTGGAGCCCACACATAACATGTAATTAAGACCTTGAAAGAACCCAGTGCATATATTAAAAAGTGTTATTTAAGATAAGATAACATTAGCTAATCCTTTTTTTATCCCACAACGGGGAAATTTATAGGATTAAAGCAACAGGCAGGTGCACACAACACAGACAAAATTACATAAGGATTGAAATATATAAGAGGTGGATTAGCGAAAAAACACTGAACATAACATTATTATTATTATTATTATTATTATTATTATTATTATTATTATTATTATTATTATTATTATTTAATTGTAATAATAAAATAAAAACCACAAAACCCAAAAGGTCAACAGTTTCATGATACATCAAGCTTAGGGACTGGCTAATATACAGCAGGTCAAAAAAGGCCATATTTTGGCTGCAGTGCTTGCTGTTCTCTTATGAAGAAAAGATCAACTAGTGCACTAAATTCAATAGATGGGTTGAAAATATCCAGTATAAAATAAGTGCTACAAATGTTACAACACTTTTGTTCATATGGCAGCAGAACATTAAAATAAAAGTGCTCTTTACACTACTTTTGAATTCATTCTTGGAGTTTGTAAATACAATGCGATTAATCGCGATTAATCGCGATTAATCAGGGCGATTAATCGCGATTAAATATTTTAATCGTTGCCCAGCCCTAATATATATATATATATATATATATATACACACAAAAAAATATAGCCCCAGCACAGGTTCAGTCGATGCATGCCTTCCATACTCTGATTTCTTGAGAAAGGTTCTCATTACAATAACGTGAGGGAAAAAATGCAATACTGGGCAAAGCAGATGAGAAAAGAAAAGGAAAACTAATTAATGAATGGTGGGAATCTCTCCTAATTTTGGAAGCAATAGAATTGTAAAATAAGACACCAAGTGCCACTTACTCAAAGACAAAAAAAGAAAAGCTGTGAAAGAAAAGAGAAAAAAGACACAAGAGCAAGAGGGATGGAGGAATATCCAGGGGCATCAGCTCAGTGATTATTTGCGTCCCATACTTTACCCTAGTGGCACAGGACTCAATCAGATTCTCCTCATTCTTGCCCATGCATTAGCTTAGCAAGCAGAGACCTTCTTTTGCTCCCTCAATTAAATGCCCACCCACACATAATTAACGACTGTTTTGTCCACAGATCAATAATGGGCCTGTTCATTAAAAGTCCGTTTGCCTCCTCAAAGATCCCCTAGCTTAGCTCACCGTCACATCTTAGGAGGTGACGGTGTACAGAATTCACATTCAGGTTGGTGTCTGACTTGTGCAAGGCAGCAAAGAAAGTCAAAGGGGTGATGAAAGGAAAAAGGAAATATATGGAAATCCTTTGAAACAGAATCTAAGTACTAACGGTAGCTCTGAATTGTGGCAGAGCTTTTTGCCTTACTGTTCATCCCTTAAGATTACATTTTAACCGTGTAATACTCTGGGGATCCAGTATGTTCTGCAAACCTAGCAATGAATAAAGACTTAATTTGGGCTATGTCAAAGACTGTAGATTCTTTCAACAACTTGTAGCATTTTAATTATAATAATAATAATCTTTATTGTAATTGCAACATACATTCCAAAGAAATGTGTTCTTTGTATTTAACCCATCCCTTTGGGGAGCAGTGGGTGGCGCCCGGGAAGCAATCGGGGGTTAAGGGTCTTGCTCAGAGTGGCAGTTGAACCCATAACATCTGGGACACAAGCTCAATGCTCTAACCACTAGGACACCACTCCCCAAACCTTTTATCCAACATATCCTTTCTTTAATAGATATTTGCTAAAACGTATTAAACAAAAGTAGCAAAATAGACTGATCATGCTGACATTGTGATCATATATTTAAATGTATGTTTGTATCCCCTTTTGCTGCTAAGACAGCCCTGACTCATCAAGGCATGGGCTCCAGTAGAAGAAAGTATGGCTTAACTGCATTAGATGTATTATCACTGTGAGCTTGTAGGAAACAAAATATATATATCTACAAATCTGAAAAGTATAATGGTAAAACTGTGTTTTTTTATATAACTTGATATAGCTCTACTTTTCTTTTTACTTTCTTTTACTTTTTTGTTACTTTTTGCCCCGGTAGCAGCTCTACACTTCCGTAGATACCAGCTAATCAGACAGACACCCTGTATTACACTGCTAAGACAGTTTACGTAAAATGGTGTACACGGTTTGCAAAAATTACAAAATTTCGAAGCCCTAATCATCCACTGTCTTGAAATGAGTTCACCTTTATTACTTGTGAGGTCCCTGATCTGGGGTGCCCATACCTGGACCTGGGAGCATAGGATGTGTGTGCTGAGTGAGTGTGTGTAAAGCGTCCCTTTTTTTCTCTTGTGTGGTTAAGAGCGTTTGCTCTGGGGTCCCTTTTGGGCGTTGGGGGTTCTGGTTCCCCTGGCATCTCCCTCAGTGCTCTGGTGGGCTGGTCGTTGGCTTCTCACAACCACTATTGAACACTTCTCTTATAGATTACATACACAAGTGCACTCTCACAAACACCTACAGGTGCTTGGATCCTGGTCCTTACAGGTTCATGCTCTACATATAAACCCTATAGATAGCTTTGGCTGTCACTATATACATCTTCTATGAAATATTACTACGTATTTCTCAGTGATGGGCAGAGTGAGGGAAGAGTCTTCTTACACTTGCCATCTTGATACAACGCATCTTGTTTCAGAATGTCCCCTAAGTAAGTTATCGACGTCCAGCTGGCCATCTACGTGATGTAGACAAAAACGTGATTCTTTAGACTATGCAGTTTGTTTCCTATCTTTTTGGGTCCAGTTCTATAACTTACATGCTCATTGTTGACACATTTGACATTGTACAGGGGTTAGCACAGGCCCTCTGGGTAGTCTGTCGCTATGTCGGCCCACTGACCCACTTCACAAAAGATGTAGTTGTGGATGCTCTGAACCAGTCTTGTAGTCATTGTCTGGCCATGGTCAAACTCACTCAAATCCTATTTTTATCTGTTTTTGATTAAGAGATAACCCATGTTATTTACTTAATCTATCAGTGGTCTTAATGGTATGTTTGATTAATAAATTACAACTATTGCCCTACTATTGACAGTCCCCACATCAACGTTGCAACCTATAACTGCCACCACCATTTGCAGACACACCCACAAAAGATCTGCCTGTTACTTCTTAAAAGATATAGATCAATAAATGGCAAGAGGAGTTGGATTCTGTTAGAGCATTCCTTACTGCCAGCCACCTGTCTGAGCTAAAACACCAAATGATTGGACCAAACATTGCTTCAATCTTGAGGATACACAGAACAAATATAAACCCAAACACATACTTTTTCCCACTTTAATGATTAGTGTATGTTATACTGTTGCCTCTCAGCTCTTCCATCTGTCACTGAATCACAACATCTCTGGAGATGGATAACAGGGTTTAAACACGCAGCAGTCTCATACTTGGTAATGTTTTTATTGTGTTTTTATCAACCATCTAAAGCACTATCTTAGAACGATAGTATGACATTAGCTGGCTTGTTTTGCATGAATGCTGCCAGAAACTGGCACCCAATTTCAAAAGTAACCATATTATCTATGTACTTTCAGATTGTATCCTTATAACTTACTTTTTTTGTTCATTTGTTTGTTTTTTTAACCTTAAACTCAACCTGATCCCAATGCTCTGAGGAAAATTCTGACCAGGTTGGCCAGGTAGCCTTCATACAGGATAAATGTAAAGACATTTTGCTTAAAATAATTTGAAGCTATTTACATTCTCGCTATACATGTAGCCTATATGCATAGGCTACATGGCATTTGTAAAGTTGTGCACTTTAAAAGACAAACAGTAATGGCAATGAAAAAAAAATCTTCATGACAAAGGCAAAACAAAAACAAAACACACAGAGACTAAATTAAATTGGCAAACATCTCATAAAACACAAATATTTTCTTCAGCTGCCTGTAAGGTCCCAACCAAATTTTTCAGAGCCAATTTAGAATCCTTTCATCCATGGTCAGTCTTGCTGCAGATGGATTCTCTTGAGTAACATCTGGCATTCTCTAAACAGTGTGGATCCCCCTATTCACTCTCTTGTTCATAAGCTGGTGTAAAATTGCCCTGTTGAAACAGTTCCACAGTGGATTCCTCATTCAGTGAAAATCTGTCTTTATTTTTCCGTAATGTGCAAAACACCGTCACATAAGTTTGCTCTGTCTGTTTCTTTAAACTGATGAATGTGGCAGAATGGCTCTGAATTCCCCGGCTCCCAGTACTATGATGTGTGCCAGTCTCTTGGATTATGAGACATATGGAGGCGTGTGAGCACAAATGCATGAGCAAATAAATTCAGGAAGTTCAACGTAGTTTTACAGACAAGGCTTGCAGACAGTGAAAACTAACAAAGGGATGACCCTTTTCACCCACTAAAATATTGGAATTCTTTAGAAAGAGACACATTAAATTAAGTAAACTGATAAATAGGTTTCTAATGCCTAGAAGAAAGTCATTTTTTTATCTTATACATTTTGGCTTAATATTATAATTTTAGTTTAAAGTAGTTAATCCGGATCATGACTTGTCATGCCTGAGAGATTTTCTAGTCTAAAGCAAACTGTTCCTAAATATTAAATTAGAAGATTTAATTATTGGTAAACATTCATAATAAAAAAATAAACAGATATGGCAATGTATTAGCTAGATGGTTTGATACAAAAACACAGCAACTATGACATCAGCATATCTCTCAATTTTAGACTTATATATTGATACATTATTAATACAGCTACAGCTGGTGCTACAGTTGGACAAAATAGATCAGTTACTGAGAGAAAGAAAACAGAGTGACATCAAATTATCCTCCTTAGCCAGACAGTAAGTCTACTGCTGTCTGTCATGTGGCCTGGGAACTATACCAGATCAGTGTACGTGTAACAAGTTCTAGTGATCAAAGCTTGCGTGTGTATGAAGTACCAACCTCATAGTGTGCTCAGTAAGTCTGGTTTTGATCAGTGCAGAAGGATTTAAAGCAAGTAATACCTCATCCTGGCTTGCTACCAGTGACATACTTTTACCCAGTTCCAACTCTTTGAACTGTCGTTCCTCTCTGGGGTGAAGAAAAAGCACAATAATTTCTTTTCAAACAACTTTTTTGTATCCTTTGGTTATGGTTTTGAAGTCTAATGGATATTTTTTTTCTCATCTGTGGAACAACATTTTGTAAACACAGGATTTAAATCCTGTAAAAAAGAACATTAGACAAGTGCATTGACATTGATTGTAATCTTTGAGATAAGAAGTGACTTTATTCTGGATAAAAACTAAAGGCAATAACTAAGCATTTTAATACTGCATTGGCACAAAAATAGTGTGCAAAGACAAATGGAGACACTCTTTTGCAACATCTAAGGTTACATTAGGGATATATATATATATATATATATATATATATATATATATATATATATATATATATATATATATATATATATATATATATATATATATATAAAAACCTACTATATATAAACCAATTTAGTTAAGTCTTACGAATGTGAATTATATCCAATGAAATATATAATACCACCAGATCCAGTTGGTCAAAGACTGCACTCAAGTAAAAAATGTTGTCCCAAGTAGATTGCTAAAATGATGACCTGTACAGTATAGCAATGTGTGGTTTCCTCTGTGACTGATCCTTCTCTGATCATGTAAAATAAATAATTGAACTAAGATAATTCACAAGGCAAATATCAAATAAAAATCTAAATATCTTCTTAGTATTTCTTTGTAAAGGACATAACTGCAAAACTCAAAGAATTGCATCTATATAATCTGAACACAATAATGGATAGGCTGATATTAGGCAGAATACTCAATAAAACAATAATCCCCTTGCAAGTTTTGTTAGGCATACAGTATGGGATTTTTTTCATAAAACTAACAGCTGCAAATGTTCTTTCTTAAAAGAAAAATCAGAAAATAACTACTATTGTGTATATTGTGACATAAATGTTAATATAATGTAAGAACAGCTGCTGAGAATTCCTTAGTTATATTTGAGTGGCACAACAGTTATTTGTTATAATGCTACTGTGTCTGGTAATAAATGTGAAGGCACCATGTAGGGCTATGACAGGGCTCCAGGATATTTCTTGTGACATAATAGAAAACAAAAAAAGTATATCAGAAAACGGATAATATTTAGGTGTAAAACTGTCATCACCTCTCGGTTATTTTTTTATTTATACAGTATACGTATGTTCATTTTAGTCCGAAGGAAATGTGCTGACCAGTCTGCAACAGCCACTCTTTAACTGCAATACAATAAAAAGATTTAGATATTTAGTATATATTAAACTATGCTCAACCATGCTGAGAGACTCTTACCTTGAACCAAGTATGTTTACTCTGGGCACCACATTTTGCTAAGAAATTTGTTTCTCCTTCTTTAATGTAACTCTTGTACCAAGAGCTGTGGATGTTTACTAGAATACATCTATTTACCCTGTTGGGCTTGTTTTTTAATTGATAGTTACAAACTCAAAAGCAAGAATTCTGTCATTTTTTTCCTGATTTTTGTCCACATGTTTTTCATTGCAAAACATTAATTTTGTGTGCTGAATTTTAGCAAAGTAGAATTCTCCAGAAGACTGGGACTTATTTCAGCAGGACATTGGCAGGCCATTTGGGTTCTTTTAGATACACATACACACACAAGAATACAAGCAGCTGGAAAATATTACCACTTCCCCCACCGGATCTATCAGATTATACTATGCAGTACATTCAATTACATATGAGAGCAGATGGTGTAAACAAAATCAAACATGCATAATCTTGAGATTGGATCCTTCGGTTAGATATTAACTCTGATAGTCAAAGGCCTGACACAGGACTAGACATATTAAGAGGAGTCTGTAAGGCCAGTAAGCTTACTGACTCAGAGGTTTTTAAAAAGTGGGGTAATCCAGAAGAAATACATGCATGTACTATTTGCTGCATTCAGAAAGAAGCAAAATTACTCCCATACACACATGCATGCATGCACACACAACACAACACAACAACCCAGACACAGATATTTTCCCCTTTTTGCCTCAACAACAAACTTGCCTATTCTATTATGGAAATTAAGAACTGATTACCTCAGATGTGATACTGCCAAAGAAATAAGTTGTGAATGCAATAGAATTGTGTAATTGTTTTCAATTTAATAACTCAATACGTTTTCAAACTTGACAGCAATTCTCAGAGTACAACTTAAACACATTACTGACAATTTTATTGTTTTAGTTATATCGGGCCCGTATTCATGAATCCAGAATTGCAATCCTATGGCCTACCACCCATTTCTGTATGATGCACAATAAAATGTCTTAAAGCTGTGCCAACCACTGATAAATTTGACAACAATATTACACAGCTTTGATTTTTCAGAGGGCAAGCATGCATGAAAGTAGATAACAGCTAAATAAAGATTGAACAGTCTGCTGGCCAGATTAGTAATGGTTTTCCTGTCACCTTTTTCCCCTAAGTACTTCATGGACAATGGTGTATGCAAATAACAGACTCACCGTTCCTTAGCCCGATGACCTTGCTGTCACTCCGTGTGAATGATGACTCTTAGGTCCTTCAGCTTGACAGTACTCCTGCTCCAACATTCTTCTTGAACTTCTAAAAAAAGATAAATAAAACATACCCAAGGGTGAACTTCTTTGTTTTGTTTTTTTTTTCAGATAAAGTGAATAAATTCCCCAGTTAGATTTTAATCAGAGTGTTAAGGGGCAGGTGAGTGGATGGAGGGGGGGAAGCATGGGGGGGGGGACGCAATCTGCTAATGGAATGTGTAGAAAAATGGTGGGATGAAAAGGGATAATAAAATAGACGACAAAAAAGACACCTTAGATCTGCCTGGAGAAAATAAGAGTGAGTTATTGGGCTGGCTGTAAAGTGGTTTAAACAAACACAATCATTAACTGCTTTCCTCATCTGCAGTACAAGGTTGAGGGAGCGATGTTTCGGGACGGATGAGAATGAGGAGGAGGTGGAGTCTGCAATCTTCATTTAATTACCCGCTTCACACCCCCAGCCTCCCAGACCCTCACAGACCCTTATACCAGAGATCCCTTGATATTACACTGTAGCTCCTTGACTGTTAATTACTATCTAACCACACAAACTTTGTCCTAATGATGAAATAAAAAATAAAAAAACTCCCGTTATCCAGTGAGTCTAGATTACAAGCCAGAAACCCTGTAAGCAAGATGAAATTCAGGGATTTAGGCCTTTTAATTTAGCAGGACATGATTAATCTCCCGATTAGCTGGAATAGAGGTCATTTAAACTGGGTATATGTTTGTTTAGCTGACGCATGCTGATCGCTTATAAGGGACAAGTGCCCGAGATGAAACTTTAATAAAAGTTGTGGGGCATAAAGAATCATCATCATGACGTTGGCAATTATAAAACTATCTAATAAATCTATGACATTTTTCATCACCAGTCAGACATCTATGAAGGAATTAAAGAATTATCTGTCTCTTCTAAAGTAGGCTGTGGTTTATCCATTTTCATGTCACAGTAGGATAAATAAAAAGCTCTCCAATGGCATGGTACCACGTTTGGATAAGATTCGGCCTGAGATGGTGAAGGCTATGGACATTGTAACTGCCGTGGTGGTCCCAATAAAAAAAAGAAAAAAAGTGGATGGGAGAATGTGTTCCAACTATCTTGGGATCACTCTTCTTGGCATCCTCAGATAAAGTTTACACTGCGTTGTTGGAGAGGAGGCTCCAACTGATTATTAAACCTCAGATCTGCAAAGAGGAACAGTGGACCAAATCTTTACATTCACAGAATTACTGGAGGGATCATGTGAGTATGCTTGTCATCTGCATGTGTTTTGTAATTCTGAAGAATGTTTCATGGCTGTGTCCCACAAAGTATTTTGTAGGAGTGCTGCTGGGAGAGTTCAGGGTATTTGGCTGGCTTTTAAGGGCTATTGCATCCTTGCATGCCAAAAGCAGGAGATGTGTCTGCAGTCTCAGCATAAAGACAAGCTTGTTCTCAGTTTGTGCTGGAATGTGTTCATGTAATTGGCTGTGTTTCGATTTAGTGCGTAATTTCTGAAATCAAACTTTCAGATTTATTTTACTGTCAATACATCTTTTAAATTGTGTGTCCCACAATATATAATAGAGTGCAGTGGGAACTCTTTTTGTTGCCAACATGTCCCTTTGTTGCCCAATGGAAATTCAATTCAATTAAAAAAAATATGTTATTACTCCCAAAGGATTAATAAAGTAGGTTTATTTGCAGGTTTCTTTAAAGAGTTGATGTAGATGTTGATGACAGTGGAGAGAACAGATCTTCTGTAGTCTTATGGTGCGTTCACACCGAACACGAATGAGGCGGCCAGAGCGAGGGATTACATATTATCCCTATGCGAAAGGCGTGGTCAGGAGCAGTGTTGCAGCCCGCAATGCAATCTGCGCGGTGAGCGGAGCGAGAGTGAAGTGCAGCCAGCTGCCACCTCTGCAGCAAGCTCTGGTTTTCTCTCTTGCCGGCTTCTTGCTCAGATCTCCCGCTGTTCTTGCCTTTGTTGTACGGGTAATCCGTCCCCGAATCGGGATAACAGTTTCAGATTCTGGACAGAGGGAAGAACCGTGGGAAGCAGCCTTATCCAGCCGTAGCTCCTAGACTCCCCAAAGTGGGAGCATTTTTGAAGGATCTGCTGGACCCGCAGGGATGCCAACACTGATGTTCTGTCATGAATCGAGGACAGATTGACCCAGTATTCAGCCAGACAAGCAGGGTGAGTGAAAAAGCAGGTTTAATGGAGGCGATCTTGACAATACAGGGAAAGGCAGGCTCAATGATCAGTATGGCAGTCCAAACACTGGTACACGAAAAGCAGTCCAAAAACAGGCAGGAGAACAGACAGGGATAAGGCAAGCTCGGATAATCCTAAGGCAGATTTGGGTCGGTAAAGCGGGTAAGCAGTCGGACATGGCAGGAAAAACAGGTTCAGGATACAGGCTGGCTCAGAAGTAAAAAAAAAAAAAAAAAAGGCAGTTGGGTAACGTCAACAGAAAGACACAAAGGGAATGCTGGACAAAACTCACCAAGGGCTCGTAAAGACAATGATCTAGCCGAGTGCAGGAGACAGAGTAGAGGAGTGAGCAGGTGAATGGAGTGAAACTAATTACCAGAATGGGTGGAGCTGATCAGGGGGGAAAAGTGGCTGGAAGTAAAACTGAAGCTGATTGGATGGAGACTGGTGAAGGGGAGTGACAGAAAGACAAATAGGGTGGTGAGAAAGAGGTGAAAGAATGCTGGCAGGTGAACTGAATAAAGGCTGGTGACAGAAGTGTTCGGAGCAGGCTAGAAGAACTGATAACATAAAACAAAGTACAAAATCAAACCACAACAAAACCCAAATCGTGACATGTTCAGCTTTCCACATTGAACACAGCACCGTGACTTGCTTGGTAAAATCCTGCTCCGCCCTGTTGAGTTGAACAGACAAGCGAATAGAATCTCCTCCTATTTGATGATACAGTAAAGCATGGTGAGGCCATTGTCACCGTTTATGTAGGCAAAGAGTCATAGCAAAAATGGGCATGCAATTCACGAGGAAATTTTGCTGTAATCGCGTTCGGTGTTAATGCACCATTGCGGCGAATCCGAAGAATTCTCTGGCTGAAGACACTCTGTTGTGGTGTGACAGTCTGATGAAGAGGACGCTCAAGGTTATACTCAATTGTCTTCATTTTATGAAGAATCACTTTTTGCACAAGAATCTCGAGAGGTCACCCAGAGAGTCACCCAAAACAGAGCCAGTCTCTTTATTAGCTTGTCAAGCTTTTTTTAAACTCACTGTCTCTAAAGCTGCTATCTCAAGAGATGACAGAGATTATACTTTTACACTTTTGAAAATATTATACTTTCCATAACAGACTTAAAGAGGATAGGCAGCATCTTGCTGAAGGACATCAGCTTCTTCAAGAAGTACAGTCTGCTCTGTACCCTTTTTGCAAACGGCTTCACCGTTGCATATCCAGTTCAGCCTGCTCTCTAGGTGAACACTGGGATATGTATACTACCCTTTCACCTCCATTTATTCTAACATGATGTAAGTAGTGTTTGTCTTATTCCCTTTTCTCCTGAAACCTACAATAATGTCCTTTTGTTTTATTCACAATCAAGGTGAGATTATGTTTCCAACCCAACCTACAAAGCATTCCACCAGCTCCCTATGCTCAGCTTCTTGTCCATTCTTGTGTGAGACACACCACGACTGCAGAGTCATCTAATGCTTGAGTAGAATACAGGACTCTGTCTTGTACTGGGAATCGATATATGGGTAAAAAGGAAAGGTGAGCTTACAGTTCCCTGCGGTGCTCATGTACTACTGATTTTCTGGTACACCAACCGTGAGGCTCACAAATATTGGTCTGCTTATCAGGTAGTCTTTTATTCAGGGGTTTGATAATGCCTTCACCTATGTCTTCAGGAGTTTCTGACAAAGCCAATCAGGCTGAATTGTGTTAAATGCACTGGAGAAAACAAAGAACATGATTCTCACAGTGCTGCCTGCTTTATCCAGATGACAGTGTTTTTTTTTTTTAAGCAGATGTATGATGGCATCTTCCACTCCAACTTCACAGTAATAAGCAAACTGCAGGCCTACTGATAGTTTGCTTGTTCAGGTGGGCCAACAGGAGTCTCTCTAGGACATTCATGATGTGGGAAGTAGGGGAAACAGGTCTGTAGCCATTGACGACTGGTACGTGTGTATTCTTTGATATTGGAAAAAGGAAGGAGTTTTTCAACAACATCAACCTTCTTCTGGGTTAGGCTAAGATTGAAGAAGTTCTGTAGAATCCCACAGAGCTACTCTGCACCGGCTTTCAGGAGTCTGGGGCTAACACTATCTGGAACAGCAGCCTTGTGCCGGTCCAGCCTCTCCACCTGTCTCTTTACCTGACTCCTGGAGGCAAAGGGAGCAACACCATCCTCAGATCTGGTTGAAGACAAACATGGAATCATTGAGGGTATACTAATCTTCTGGATCTCACTACACTACTAGTCTTGTAGTAGCACTAGCAAACTGGCAGAAGGCCCGAAATGAATACTCATAGTTTATTTTCTGATAATTAGGAAAACCTAACTTTTTAAAGTAGGACAGGTAATAGAAAAGAATCTTAAGATCTGTACATCACCAGATTTCACCCTGCATTACTTTTATTGAATTAATCATGTACAACCCCTGAGAGCACATGGCAGGGTCCTCTCTGCATCATCCATCTCAAATCCCATGCAGCTTTCCACCTCCCAGTGTGTATATTTTGCTGCATTCTAAGGCTCTCGGGGTGTTTTACACTGATTCCCAGGAGGTAGGAGTCTATTTATACAGGATCTTAAAACAGGATAGCCTAACACATCCAACATTCAAACCCCACCCATACAGCAGCAGCAGCAGCTTTAGGTGGCAACGTTGACACACAACCACATGCCAGTCCAATCTAATCTTTTAATCGATTCAGTTACTTCATGTCTCCGGGTGAGATGGGCCAAGCTAGGGGTGGGGATGAAATATCTTCTGCAGAGATATGATACGATCCTGGAACACATAAGGAAAACACACACAAACTAACAAGCTCACTTATACACACTGTGCCACTCCAACCCCACCCCCAGAGTGCTATGGCGAAGCCTCATGTATCTGTGGGTATTAACAGATCAGCACTGAGCAGCAGCCACCCTGCTTTTAAGTCTTTTCTTGAGGTAGTGCTTCAGAAGCCTTCTGCAGAGGAGGATAAACGCACAGCAATCCCCCAGGCCCAGTGCCTCCTCAACCCTACTCAGTTCTGTCTTTGCTGTGCCCTCGTTCTCCTCCATTCCTCACTTATCCCCACTTTCCTTCAATTCTTCATTATTTCTATCCCACTTCTTTTCCTAAGCATTTCATGCTTTTCGGTACGGCCTTTGTTCCTACCTTTCCTTGCTATTTCTGTGTCTCTTTATCCTTTTTCCCCTCCAGTTTTGTGTCTGTGACTTTCTTGATTCTGTGCCCTCATCTTCCTGTCTTTCACTCGACCTCAGTAATGAACTAGACTTGTAGCTCATCACCCAAAAACGGAAAAAAATGTGACACATTACATTAAAACCTGACATCCATGAACAAGGGCTAAATTCTGAGCCTCAGAACTTACTCCTCAACTCAGTATTTTCCACTTCTCACATATTCATACTTTCCTAATTCCTTCCCCTCTAAGTCTTAAGTAAATAGTTCTTATTAGATGTTACTGGAAGATTGGTTGTACCAATAGTATTCCTTCCCAAACACAAATGTGTTAGCAATCTTATGTAAAATATCAAATATATACTGACATCTCCCTGTACCTGATGCTGCTAAACACCACAGTAAATGGCAAAACCTAAAATTAATTAGATTTTTATCGCATGATCTGCTTCTATTAAATAGTTCAGTGGTCAACTTTAACATCAACAGGCATCTTTTTCTTCTATGTTCGATAATGAAATGTTACTGGTCTTTCTTTTGAATATTTTCTTCCTATTATAATAGTTGTGTGTGTAGAAGTGAAAACAAAACAAGGTTTAAGTTTAAATTCCCACAGTTCAGTTTATATAGATAAAATAACTACAAATGTTCTCTCCATTCTCATCACAATTATTTAGTTTTAGTTGCAGTGAGGCTGATATATGTATACAATACGTATTTATCTATTCAGAGTACCTTAAAACAACATTCAGCCCCTTTGGCTTTGTACCTATTTTGTTACAATTCTAATTTAAATGTTCTTGATCTTATTCTCTGTGCTGGATCTGCATAAAATAGTGCAAGTTAGTCAAGTGAATTGACAAAAAAATTTAAACAAAAAAATATATTTAAAAAAAAATTATCTACCTCCTTTGCAATGAAGACCTCAAAAATTCTGGTGCTACCAATCACCTTAGAAGGTTCACCTAATGAGTGATTTGTCAGTATAAACCTTTTCTGAATGGCCCCAGAGGCTGCAACACGTCTACGCAAGAGATATCACACAATGAAGACAAAGAAGCTAACCAAACAAGTCAGTGAAGTTGTTGAGAAGTACAAGTTAGGGCGAAGTAATAAGAAAATCTAAATCTTTTATATTCACATCATCTTTTTAAATTAATCTTCTTTAAATGGAAAGCACACCACAATAAAACTGCCAAGAGAGGGCCACCCACCAAAACTCACAGACTGGCCAAAGAGGGTACTAATCAAAGAGGCAGCACAGAGACCAAAAGTAACCCTAAAGGAGTTGCAGAGTTCCACACCAGAGACGGGAGCATCTGTCAATAGGACCACAGTAAGTTGTAGTGTTCATAGAGCTGGGCTTTATGGAAGAGTAGCCTTAGTGCAAATTCTCAGTTCTCAGGGGCTTGGCAACAGCAAAAAGGTATAAATTGGAGGCAGCCGTACTTTCGCTCAGTTTTTTTCGAAAACGTTTTGACACCTATACAGGAGTCTTTCTCAATTGCAGCACTGCAGTTGTTTCGCACTTTTGTTACTACCTGCTGAAAATGTCTTCACAACTTCATCCATGAACTGTCTGATGTGTTCCTTGTATTCAGTTATGTGGATTTTTCACTCATGTTCCCTAACAAACCTCTGATGCATTCACAGAACAGCTGAATTTATGTTGAGATTGAATTACAGAGAGGTGCTCTCAGTAAAGTAATTAGGTGACTTGTGAAGGCAAATGGTTAAAAATTGTTTTATTTAGCAATATTAACATAATATAGGGTGCCACACTTTTCAGGACTTTATTTGTAAAGACTTTTGAAAACCATTAACTGTTTTCCCTTCCTAAATATGCATTATTTATGTTGTTCTATCACATACAAGCCAACTGAAATACATTTAAGTTCAAGGGATATAAATACTTTTGGAACTCTACTGTGAAACAATTTCCAAGGTGATTCAAACAATTTTGCAATCAAAGAATCACTGAAATACTAGTAGTAATTTTGGCATTGGCAATATGCCAATATACAGGGACAGAATGAGCTCATTACATGTAGCTTCAATGCTAAATAAAAAATATCAGTGGAAAGCGTGACTCTTAGATAAACCCAAGAGATTTTATGTGATTTGCTTGTTATTTATAAAACAGGATAACTACCGTGAGATTAGCTAGGTTTTGCCATGAACAAGGGAAAACAGAAAAAAATTAACAGAGGTAAAATTTGCTAAATGTAATCCTTATCAAAAACAAGATTTTTTTTAAAGTGATATGCAGACATACAAGCAATCCATTTGCATCTCAAGTTCAAGGAATGATAGATGAATTTGAAGACAGACTGACAGAAAGATGAGGAAAGGCTAAGTAGGTTGAATCCAAATTAAGCTGATCAGAGCTCACTGTGAGATAATCTAGTTATGTGCATAAAAGACTTCCCCATGGCTATAAACACACCAAGTTATGACTCAATGTGTGTGTGGATTTGTGTGTGATCGCACATGTGAGCAAATGCTGGAAAAGAGAGATGTGCAAACTATTTCCTAGTGAGTGCTGTTTGTGTCTGTTCATCCGTATTCAAATGTATCCAGAGACAGAGCTTCAAAATTTCTCTTAACGGTTAACAGTTGAAATATGTGTTTTGTGCTTTACGAGCACACATTCAGAAAGGGAATCTGACTTCAACGGGTGCAGATGTTTATTTGTAAGGCAAAGATATGCCAAGAAGTCAAGCTGTTGAATCTGATAGTGTTGTTATTGTTTTTCTTTATCATTTTAAAACTGAACAGCATACAATACAACAGACAAACTCAACAGTTTAGGACCACAAGAGAGATTGTTCACAAGAGAGAACAGTGCTAACCACCACATCCACAGTGCGAAGAACAATCCTAATGCACAGCACTGAACGAAACCTTCTATGGTATACAATCATATATATTATCGCTAATGCTTGGCTCAGCATATCACCAAGTTTGTTTGACAACTAAATGGAGCTGCAGCTAATGTCAATGTGCACTGAAGTTAGTGTGGAAGCACATAATGGCTGAATTTCATTCAGAAACACTGTATATACAAGTATTTTGGTGTTGTCTTTCCATCTTGTTTTGTGTCTGTGGGAGAGTTGTGGAAGCATGGCTGAGTCAAAAATGAGATTAGGAAAAGTGCATCTTTTAAATATTACTGTAAAGAAGTACCTCTGTTTCTCTGTCAAACAATGATCAGTGTGGTTCTCACAATTTGAGCATACGCGTATACACATACACATTTACTAGAGAACTTATTTAGTAGACCTCGCTAGTTTTGGGTTGGACTTGCCTTTCTCTTCAGAACTGCCTTAATTATTTTTGGGTTAGATCAAATGAAGTGTGAGAATCATTTATCAGGGATTTTAGTCCATACTGACATTATAGCATCAACCGTTTGAAACATTTTTGTCAGCTACACATTCATGATGCAAACCATAGTTTAAACAGATCAATAGAGCAGCCGTGCTATTGAATTGAATCTGGTGACTGTACTGGTCACAGAAATGCAATAAACTCATCGTCATATTCAGGAATGATCGGAGCTAAGCGATATTGTGCATTATCTTGCTGGAGGCAACAATAAGAAGTTATTAAGGAAAAGACATTGTTATCTCCAACATTTAGGTAGCATATTGTTTAATCAATGCTCATGTTGGATTTAGGGGCTCAAATTGTGGAAAAAATATCCTTAACATCATCACAGCACCACCATCAGCAGCTTAACTCAACCAATACCAAACGGGATGAAGGTATCTTTTAATGTTGTTTACGCTAAATTCCAACCTTGAATGTCTGTTAGTCTTCAATTGTGATTAGCTTCTGTGGCAAAGCCCCTCAGGTTTCAGTACTTAGCTGAAAGGAGTGGCACAAAGTGTGGTGTTCTGCAGCATTAGCCCTGTAGGTAATTTCCATTAATATCTGGCTTGTTATGCATCAAAAAGTTATATTCCAAAAGCCTTGTGTCTAAACAGTGGATATGTAAACTACTGTTTCATTTTTTTTTTTTTTTTACTGTAAACCAGTCTGCACATTCTCCTCTAACTTTTGACATCAGGGAGGCCTTTTTATCCATAAAACTGCTGCCCAATGGATATTTTCTCATATTTCAGACCATCTCTTTGCTTTACAAGAAATTTCCAACTGATAAGGAGTTCCCAAAATACCCAGGCTACTCCATCCAGCACCAACAACCACCCATTGTTTAAACACCAGCAAAATCCTCTTTCTTCCCCATTCTGATGGTTAGTTTGATATTAAAGGGGCCATGACAACAAATAATTATTTTCTGAGGTTTTGGGGGTATAATATGATCTGTTGTGCACTGATGAGGCTCTGTGAACGTCACAACTGAATACCAAAGAACCTGCTCATGGACTATCAGCTTTGTTTCTTTGTTCAAAAACAGTCAGATCAGAAAAAAAAGTTTATCTTTCTATATAAGTTGTCTGTCTACGTAATTCATATTCTCCAATCAAAGCACAACAACAAACAAATGGCCTCCTCCTGCTTTCCCCTTCCCACCTCCACCCAGCTGATGCACCAGCTGTAAGTTGTGCTAGCATGTCTGACTGCTCCGCTGGAAAGGGGAAGCTGGAGGAGCAAGCAGATGTCTGCCCCTTATCAGCCTCCCTGCAACAGGAGGCAGACGCCACTGAAGCCACGGAGTATGAATTTCCCATAATAAACCTAAAACTAACTTCACAGCGGTTGCTCAAAAGGAGAGCTGATATGTCCAAGGGGGCTCAAAAATGCATGAAGGTTTCACTTACTCCCGAAGAACGAGAGAGTCACAAAAAACTGGCTGAAGTACATTTACGGGGACATTATCGAAGAGTGTTGTTGTGATATCATCCAGGAGAGACAAAATCATACTGTTTCTGAAATGTTAGAAGCTATACACTCCCTCCCCCAGAGAACTGCCCCATCACAGCGGGTGGCACCACAAAAAAGCTAAGCTCTCTTCCTCACATCTTCCACTTTGCCCCTGGACTGTGAAAGCATCCACACAGGAGAGACCCACAAACATGCAGGGTCAACCAAGCTAAGTACATCCCTGCCCTTTTCCAAAATCAGAACTTAAACAGCCGACTGCTATGGAAAAAGGCTGTCTGTAACTTTTCTACAAGTTTGCTGGAGAAAGGCTGATCTGAAGTCACCTGCTACAACCTGTGAAGGCCTCACAGGAAGCCAAAGGATACAGCCACACCAGAAAAGATGTTCCACAGCCCAAGCGCAGCCATTAGAGCCTGTGTGAAGCACATCCCAGGCTGGGGATCACAAGGAGTTTTCTTATGAGCTAGCCGCTTCATTGCTGCCCCGAATCAGCTTTATCCTGAAGAAACGTCTTCCAACCGGACCGCCCAAATTCGACTGAACAGACTCAAAAGCAGAGGTTTGGCAGAATAAGCAAGGAAAGTTTCAAATTGTTTACATTTAATGTCTTTTACTTTTTTGTTTTACGGTTATAACAAACTTTATTTCCACAAATTGTCACCTAACAGACACATAACAGAGGGTTATTTAATAAACATTAAAAAACTTAAAATCTATGAATCTGAATCTGCCAATCTGTAATGGTACAACACTGTTCCCTGTGGGGGAGGTCAGGGTTTTCGAATAAACGGATAGAAAAACAACCTCTGTACCAACATTGAAGGTAGCGACACCAATGCTGTCATTACCCTTGCATTTATTTAATTTGTAAATGTTGTCAAATACAAGGAAGGTGTGTTTGTAACTGAAAAATCCGGTTGACTAACTAAAGCTAAACCACTGCCAGCGGCAGGACTTTCCTATCGCTGCCCAGGAGAGTAAGGTCTTCTCCGCAGTCAACACAGAGGAAACCTTGCTCTCCACTGTGGTGACACCGTCACCGTGGTCAAATACTGGAACTCAACTTTCTATAAAAAAAAGAGTTATGGAACTCATAGATTTATTCAGCCAAATGCAAATGGCCTGTAAACGAAACACAGTGAATCAACAAGAGAAGTTGAAAAAAAAAGGCCTTAAATTAAAGTCCAATACAGGGTTCGCATATTTCCATAATTTGGAAGAAGCTTGGAAAAAATGTTGAGGTAATGTGTTTATTCAAGGACAAGACATTACTGAGAACAAAAAGTAGGGAGATTATACAATAAGTCAAAAAGATAAAGAGGCTATTTTTATGACTTTCTTAAGGCTCCTCATTGTTGACTAGAAAAATTTAAAAAAGGTTTTACAAGGTAAAATTGAAATCATATTGATATATAAAAATATAATTATAGAAAATCAATATATATTGTTGGTGTCTGTGTATTCAATACAATAAAAATGACAACAAAAACTAGAAATGCACATTATTTTCTGGCGCCCTTACAGCACCTCATTTCACATGAAAAGGTATTAATTTGACACCAACACTTTAAAGTATACATGCCTGCCTTTATTGTATGCTAAAGTACTTTGAATAAATGATTTATTTATTTGAAAAAGATATGCTAAAATAGCGTGGGCAGATATGTTGGTTCCCTAAAGAGACTATTAAATCTTGGATTATAGTCATGTATTGAACTAAGTGACCTGAATTGGCTTCTGGTGCCTCTAATTTTTTATCAGCAGCTCAGATGATTTAAAGGGGACAACCCTGCCACTGGGTAGTTTGGTGCACCACACTTAACATGGACCAGAAAAGCCAAATGAGACAGATATCTGGGGAGCTCAAAAAGACATACTCTATGTAAAAGGAGAGGTTACAAAAACCAAACCAAAATCAAAGTTTGTCACTTTTAGGCACATTTTGAACCTTAATGTGATCCATGAAAGAACACTCAAGAGTGCTTTACTGTGGACAGAAAATTGCAAAAATGCTAGACTGGAATTCGCAAGAATTCATGCTGAGAAGCCCTGAAGCTTCACATCAGCTTTATGTTTACTGGAAGAAAAATAAAGATTTCAAAGAAAAAGAAAACACCCTGCCTATAGTGAAACATGGAGGGAGCTCAGCTTGATTTTGAAGACTCCTTTGCTGCATTTGGCAACCTAAAATGCATCCAGGTGAAGAACATTTAGCCACATTTCTGAAATGTCAGAATTAGTTGCAGATCATGATTGTTCCAACAGGATAATAACCCACAACATAAAGCTAAAAGCTTAAAAAATGCCAGAGAAAAAAAGAAACATAGAACCTTTCCTACATGTTTGAACCCCGGCTTAGGGTCTTTCTGCATGGAGTGTACATGTTCTCCCTGTGCATGCATAGGTTCTCTCTGGGTACCCCAGCTTCCTCCCACAGTCTTAAAACACAACTGTTAGGTTAATTGGTCTCTCTAAATTGCCCTTGGGTGCATCATGTGTATGATTGTTTGTCCTGTGTGTCTTTATGGCTACGTTCACACTGCAGGGAAATGCGACCCAAATCCAATCTTTTTACCCATATGCAACCCATATCTGTCTTTTTCATGGAAGGAAATGGCCCAATTCCGATATATTTACCCCCAAAAAATCTGATTCGGAACACTTCCATATGTGGTACTAAATCAGATTTTTTTTTAAAGTGTCCGCAGTCTGAATGTTGCGTTTTATCTGTCTATAACATTACTCTGCTGACTCTCACTACACATCAACACACAGTAGTATCAGATAGCACTCCATAAAGACCATTGTTAAAAGCTGTGCTGCTTTCTTCTTACCGTATTTAGTCTCACTATGATATGTTCTGAATATTGTCGGCTCCCATTGCTCAACAGCTTTCTAATAATAGCAAGGAGAGACGCCGGCCGTTATCCGTTTTTTTTTCTTTTTAGTTTTTTTTAACAAAACTTTATTGAACACTTCTAGAAACCATTACATTCACCATTACTTCCATCAACAGCGCACTGTTGTGTGACATCTCCTTCTGTTATCTGTGCATGCGGGTTGCTTTGCAGTCTTGAACCGTTCAGACATAAGTCTGATGGCGGTCATATATATTTAATATGAATCGCCACCTCAAAAAATCTGATTTTAGCAAAAAATCAGACTTGAGCATCAAGACCTGCAGTGCAAATGTAACCTAAGTTACCCTGTCATGGACTGGACCTATTCAGCGTGTACCCCACCTCTTGCAAAATGACAGCTGGAGATAGGCACAACCCCTCCGTAGTGGGTATAGACAATGGATGGTTAGATGGATGTTCATAATTGCACTACATACGATCAGAAAATAATCGTTGAAAAGATCTATGGAAAGTCCTGAAAAATTACAGTTTACAGATGCCATCCCTCACAACCAAGCCAAATTTAAAAATTTGTTTACTGCTAAAATATGATATTTTAGTGGTAAAAGATGAAAAAGATGTTGCCAGTAAATGGAATGGATAAAGACAAATATCTTTATTGTAGTTAAAAACAACAACTACATTTTCCAATTTAAAACTATAGATTGAGAACCTAACAAAAACCCAAACTGTTTGCATATTCACAGATTATTGCCTATTAACTAAGGTCACCTCGCCATATTACTGTATTCATGCAAACTTTCTGGCAAGGCCTGGTGATGAGAGCACATTTTTTTCTAGCATAATTGTGTTGTCTCCAATGAATACAAAAATAGTGCATAAGGAGATGAACAAAGCCATCCTTCTAAAGATGACCTTTAAAACATTTACTGTACATTTGCTAAGAAAAATTACTAGTGACAAAGAGCCAATTTTCTTTACAGCCAACAATTAACTGCAGATTTATTTCTAATAATAAGAGTATTTATTTTTTTACAGAGAATTGGGATTTCTGAATTCAATCTAGTCAGTTAAACAGTCGTGTATGCAAGGCGAGAAAGTGCATCCATACAGAACAGGGCTTCAGTGCAGAAAGATTCAGATTCACTGACTAAGAAGCATTTGATCAGTACAGATGCCGCTGCTAAATAGCCACCTATGTGTTGTTCTTTGAATTATATGAAACTGACATCAGTGCGACAAATCTTTTTATGTAAGCAGTGCAACTTGTTAAAATTTAGTATATCCTCATGTAAACTCCTCATTTCAGTCCAAAGATTTTAAACAATTTGACTTACTGCTGGTAAAACCTATTTTTTAACATGAAAAAGAAATGTCATGTTTGAAAAAAGCTTAAGTTTATTATGTTCTCTATGTTTAGAAATCTGAGAATTTTTACATTACTTTTCTCTTGTAATTTAACTGTGATATAAGTCCAACTTCCTATCACAGAGATTTTACCAGTGTCATGTATAGTCACATACAGCCATATGTTGTAGACTTACACACCTTATCTATGATTGCAGACCAGCTTACTGCTAAACTCCAGATAGACATAGATGATTTTCCAGATACATAGGCACATTGTAAACTTTCAGAACTATACTGTAACTTTAGTGTGCAAGAAATGTGGTCATAAACCTTTTGAAACCTGAGCAGTGTTACCCCCTCTTCCACTGCAAGAGCAACAGTCATTAGAGGTCTACTTAAGCCTCAGTGAGATGTGGTTAATCTGAATTTGCTTAAATGAAAAAGCATCTTAAATGGTGCAGGGAATGTGGAATAATTGAACTTAATAGCACATGAAGGTTTAGAAAGACCAGCCTCCTTGATGAAGAGAAATTTGTGCAGTGTTTAAAGCTGATAAGTAAACACCTAGAGTTCAGTTAAGAGGTTGACGGCCTGGAAAAAGCAACATCTTTCAAGCCTCTGTGAACTGCGGTCAAACTGATGATATGTCAGAGTTGCCTTCCAGTTTGTTTATCTGCAAGGGTCCCTTTCTTTGCCTCTCTTCTTCCATCTTTGTCTCCCTGTCCTCATAACTGTCTGTCTTCCTCACCCATCTAAAAATTGAAGACTGCAGAAAGAACAGCCCACAAACGGGTTTACAAAAACAGTAGAATGACAATGGGGGCTGTTAAAGCCACTTGGCCTTCCTAATGCTCATCCTATCGACATTATTGATTTCCCTTTCTGTTAGCAATTCTCATAGCCTTCCAGACTGGAGACTATTCACTTTGCCCCATGGTGACGGTCACGAAAGTCAGAGACAAACCCTACTGTAAAAACACACACACATCCACAAACACACACACACACACACACACACACACACACACACACACACACACAGAGACTATCAAGGACTGAAATTGTTTCATGCTCAAAAGCAGTGGCAACCAAACTCCAGGCTTCAAACTCTTCATATGATGGTTCTGCCAGTCAGAGCTGAGAAAAGCTTGCTCCCAGCACAGCAAATGTCTTGTCCTTTTCCCTGCCTTCTTGGCCTCTTCTCTTTTTCACTTATTTTCTTATCACAGCCTGAGGCTCTGACCTTGTTTAATGTCCTCCACCTGACTGGCCACTCCAGCAATTCTTCCCACTTAATGAGAGAATGTCACTTGTTAGCCTGTGCCATTAGCCCTAGCTTCAGTCCCTAAATCTACCCGACATATCATGCCAGCCCTATACCAAGTACTGTGCTATACTGAAAATTAAGAGAAAAAACATCACCAAATATGGTGAAACAAAGTAGAAAACATATACCAGACCCTATATTCAGCTGAATTCACACATCGTCTTCATATAAAGCTTTTTTTATTTTCTTAAAGCGAAGAAAGGAGAATGGCATTTATTAGGAGTGATTATCAGGGTAAAAAGGGTCATAGGAGAAACTATATAATAAAGGAGATAAACGTTGTTCAGTCAATTAGGACCTCCATGTCATTAGTTAACAGGTGAGGGCTTTTTAAGATTTTATACAAAACCTTCCTGTCAAAGAGGAGAACAATGGTGAAATGACAAATGCTGTAACAGTTGAATCAGTTAAGGAGAGTGCTACGATAATGTGGTGGTGGTTAGCATTTTCTTCTTTTCACATGAGAGAATTTTTGTTTTAGATGTCAAAGCATTTATGTTAGGCCTTGTGGTGTGACTGAAGTGCTTTTAGTTTTCTGGTCTTCCTTTAGTCCTCTAGTAGATTGGCCTAACATCAATCTAATGTGGTTGCAAATAAAACTTCCATGTTTCCATGGATAATGGTGATCACAGATGTGGAATTTTAATTAATTGGCTGTTTTGACATATTTTGTCATTGAGATTCTGCTTTAATTCCATGAAATGATTAGAAAAGATGAAAAGCAGCTGGACCAGATGTTAAAAGCCCTTCATACTGCTGTTTTTTTCTTTTCTTCTTACTAATCCTGTGATTTGCCAAGATGCTGGCAGAAGTAATTGTATCTGGTTTGGTGCTACTTCTAGATTTATAGCAATGAAACACTGCCAAAAACCTCAGAGACATCCATAAACAGGAATGTGTGAAAAAAACATTAATAATAAGGTTAGCAAGCAAAAATATTTGACAACATGATCATACTATCCTAGCAAGTAATTTTTGTTTTAATCTTTGGTTTTGTTATAGTTTATTTCTGTTATTGGCAAAAACAGATCATTTCAAAGAAATCCTGGATCACTGGTGAAATCTCTTCAAATTTGCAGGTATGGGCAGAGTAGGCACTAAACAGATTAAATTTTTTTTTATTATCATTAATGTATTGGATCAGTGGAAATGTAGATAAGGCCATGAATTAAAATAAACCTTTTTTTTCTTTAAGGACCCAGTAATATGAATAAATGGAATAAGTAAAACTGATGAATACACTTTGAGGATGGCAGAATGTTATAGACCTTCAAAATAATGCTATTTACTTTATCATCCTGTGCAATTACCTGAACAATATCAAACAAAACTTTGGTAAAGAATACATGATGGAATAAGCAATATGCTGATGAAAGTTTCCTATACAGAAACATTATAAAGTTGCTCTGCATGTCCTTCAAGTTTGACTTCACCACACTAGAAGTTGAGTAACAGAGAGCCAACAGAGACAGAAAACTCTCCATGAAATTAAACACATCACACACCATCCACTTGCCTTTTTTCATCTCAGAGTAATAAATGCAGACATAGGACTATTTTTCCTCCAGGACCTCAACTTCTCCTGTTGCTCTGGTGACCATTAACTGACCTGTCCAAATGGAAACGAAGTAAAACTAAGAAGTGACTGTGGCTCATGATGCCAATGTAGCATAAATAAGCTGACAGATGTATTGTAAGAGAGCTTCCGGACTTTCCAGGATAATCAACCATCTTCTAACTCAGTGCTATCCATAAGTGCCCACCCTGACTTTAGAACCTATAAAACAAAAGAATCAAACATGTTTGATGAGTGACCTTCATTCACGATCTGCAAACAAAGATAAAAAAAAGTCAAGTAGTCTGACTCTCAAGAGCTCTTACAAAGGTGGTGTCTTGAAGGAGAAAAAAATACTTTGCAGAAATACCAAATTTAGTTTTGAATAACCTGGAGCTAGAACTGCTGGAATTTTGGTTGTATCATTACAATTTACAATTTTTTGTCATGTTACAGCCAATACATCCAATGTATTTAGTGCTATTCAATGTGAGAGGGCCATAAACAGAAACAGATATTTTTTTGAAGTGGAAGGGAAACAATGTTTTTATCAATTTAATTTACAAATTAAAAAAAATATTTTGTGTACCTTATTGTAAAGTATTACCAAAACATAAAATAAAATAAAAAAATCAGAAATGCTTGAAACATTTTCGTGAAGCCGTCTTTAGTTTGAAGATTCCTAAATATGATCCAAATCAACCATTGCATTGCGCTCTGAGAAGGTTGCAAGTACCCGGTTCGATCCCCACAGCCTGCACTCTGGGTCCCTGAGCAAGACCCTTAACCCCTGATTGCTCCCCAGGCGCCACACAGTGGCGGCCCACTGCTCCCCAAGGGTGATGGGTTAAGATGCAGAAATTAATTTCTCCATTGTGAGATCAATAAAGTTCAATTAATTAATTAATTAAAGATGTGTAAATAAACATTTCCTTTGTAAACATTTGTATCAAACTGTTAATTTAATAGATAAATAAAAATGTATTCACCAGAAAATTGATTTATTTAGAAAAAGTCTTCTTCTACACTTGACTTTGAGACGAAATATAGAAGAAGTTATCTTTTATGCATTGTGCTGTATATGTGCACCTAGCTTGTGGCCTCTACTTCAATCATTCTCGCAAATATGCTCAATTGGCTGAAACCAGGAATCAGAGGCAACAAAGGAGAGAATTGCAACGGATCCAAAAGAAGAAAACGAGTGGGATTCAGAAAATGTCTCTTTATCTCTCTCTTCACTTTACATCGTTTACATCAGTAGAGGGAAAATAGAAGTTGGGCCGAAAGTCTTATTACCAAAATTAACTTGAGTGACTCGGTCTATCTATCGATCGCGCAGCACCTACAAACAAAACAGCACTGCCCATGGTGCTGCGACTCTGAACCACCAGCAAGTGTTAGATGTGATTTCTTGACTATGCTAATGCACGGAGCTGTAATACTTTTCATTGTGATTCAGATAGGTGCAGTTAATTTTCAAGATGCAGTTTTAGTGCATATTCAGACAAAAACAGAGCAACCGGCAATGGGTGGTGGGGGCAAAATTGTTAGTCAGACTCAGATTTAGAAGCTGGTACATGACATAAATAAAGTGAGAATACGCACAGGTAGATCATCAGAGTTTAGTCCGATGATCTCTGCTTCAGAGACGTTTCAGGTTGTCTGTGGAGGTTTGACCGATCTGAGTGTTGCTTGCTTTCTCTCACTCCATGCTGAGCCTCCGATGCACCCGAAAATCCTCAGGATCCTGTTGTGGATGTTGTGTGTAACTTTATTGCAATTTGATTCAAATTATGTTCTAATTTTATTTCCATGACCTTTGTTATGATGGTTGTGTTATTATAACTGCAAATTTGTTTTGTTTTTTTGTGATGTGTGATCTGGTCATTTGAGCATGATTAAACATACCACCTTTAATATGGCTATAAAAAGCTTGTTGCATTTGTTTGTTTAATTAAGATTGGGGGTGTGTCAACCCGGTTGGGACACAGAAGGGGGTGCGTGGCTAAAAAAGTTTGGGAACCACTGGTTTAGATAAATGCAGATACATGCGTTAGAATTGCACAGTCAAAATCCAGTCCTCAATTAAATTTAAATTTCTGACAGAGCTTAAAATATGTTGAAAAGACAAATTGGCAAAATGTATCTGCAGATGTGCAAAGTTAGTTGAGATATACCCCCCAAACACAAATGTAGAAGTAACTGAGGTGTGTTCTATTCATTTGTGAATAATTTAAAAAAAAACACAAAAAAAATTGCCTTCCACTTCACAATTATTGGCTACTGTCTATTGTAAATCTAATACAATACAATGAACTTTTATGTTTTATCATGACAAAATGTTAAACAGTTTAATGTGTATGGATACTGTAGGAAGTCACTTGCCGTGTGTGGCAGAAAACTGCACATTAATCCAAATAAATGTCAGTCCAGCGAACAGAGCATCATTTAGCTGAATCATTCAGATTAAGATAACATCTGACTCTAGTTTTTTAAATAATGATGGTAACTCATACTGTGTGCACAAAAGTTATAATGAACCAGGAATTCATGCAGTATCTTTGTCAATGAACAAACAACATAGAAATTTTGTGGTGTGTCATTTAGTTGTGTTTTATGAATAATCTATAAACTCTTTTACAATATAATTCACCCATTTAAATAGAGGCACGAATGGAAACAATAAAAAATCTACTACTGCCCTCTGTTGTATATCAAGGCAAGAATAAACAAATCTAATTTTTACAAGTAAATGAAGATGGAAAGGAGAACAAAAAGACAATCAGCCAACATAGGGATTACCAGGAGGTACTCATTCATTGAATAACTGTGTATTTCTATTTTTGTCTCTCTAGTGCAAAGCTGAAAATGGTTCTGTCCCATGAGAGGTGACCTGTATTTGTAGTGTGCTCCCCCTTTAACCTAGCTGTAAGCCATTCTCACCTGTCAGATCAGTGCCAGGATTTGTGTTTACATGTGGATATGTGTGTGTGTGTGTGTGTGTGTGTGTGTGTGTGTGTGTGTGTGTGTGTGTGCGTGCGTGCGTGCGTGCGTGCATGTGTGTGTGTGTGTTTTCCCAGGTTAATATGTTAGTGTGTGTGAATATGGATCTTTGAAAGTCTGTGTCATTGGATTTGTGCACACATGTGCGATTGTTCGTTATTTTCATACAACAAGAAAAGTAATTTTCTAAGCCCTGCCAAATGCCTAAAGCCATTTCAATCAAGGTTTAAGTTCTTATCTTTGGATGCTTCTCTATACTTTCTATTTTTTAACAGAAACCCACATGCTCATCCACATAAATAAACTCATATTTAAATATATGTATATGTCATGGTTTAAGTTTTGTCTGGCTTCTTTGTTATTTTGTAGTTCACTTAGCTATCCCTCGCTCAGCTTTAGTCACACCTCTGGACACTAATTAGTTTTCATTCCCGTCACCTGTCAGGCTGCAATTACCCCTGATCTGTTGTCACCTGTGTTCACCTCTTTATAAGACTCACCTCATTCTGTTCTCGTCGCCGGTCCGTAGTGTTCACTCCCGCTCAGTCTCTGCTAGAATCCTTTGTCAGCTCAGTTTTTTGTTACAGTCTGCCTGAAGACTTCCTTCAACTTTGTTTTTTGTTACAGTCAGCCAATAGACTTTCCGTCAGCTTTGTTTTTGTTCCAGTCTCTACCTAGATCCAGCTCAGCTCTGTTCCCACTCCTGTTCTCTTCTCCTGGTGAGCTGTTCCGGTCTCAAGTCCACGGCTCAGATGTTCTGGTCTCCAGTCCACGGCTCAGATGTTCTGGTCTCCAGTCCACGGCTCAGATGTTCTGGTCTCCAGTCCACGGCTCAGATGTTCTGGTCTCCAGTCCACGGCTCAGATGTTCTGCTCTCAAGTCTACGGCTCAGATGTTCTGCTCTCAAGTCTACGGCTCAGATGTTCTGCTCTGAAGTCCTCGGCTCTGATGTTCTGGTCTCTAAGTCCTCAGCTCAGATGCTCCGTCCTGGTCGCTAGTCTTCGGCTCCAGAGTTCCTCCCGGTCAGTCTCTCCACACGCCTCCTGCCGGCCAGCTTCTGCACCCTACACCTCCGTCTGTTGAAAGACTCTGGGTTTATCATCATCCATCTTCCACACCCTGTTCAATAAACTCTCTTCTAAGAACTAGCTTTGTGTATGCGTGCTGTGTCCGGGTTCATCCTAGAAAAATATGACTATCTATCTATCTATCTATCTATCTATCTATCTATCTATCTATCTATCTATCTATCTATCTATCTATCTATCTATCTATCTATCTATCTATCTATCTATCTATCTATCTATCTATGTATGTCAGTTTTAACACGTTATTAACGCGTTAACTTTGTTAGGCCATAACACCAACAATTTTTTTTTTAACGTGCATTGATCGCGCACACACACCGTTCCTAATGTATTTGTCCCCGCAGCTTGTTTTTATTTACCCTCAGCACTTTCCGTAGTTCCAAGAAAGCTAGAGACTGTAGCAAAATCGATCCGCGCTCACTGTTGCCAAATCCGCTTATTTTATGCGACTTTGAGCTTCTTTTTTCTAAAGTCCCTTGTAAATTTCATGAGTCGCGGGTTGCGGTTTTTTGGGCTTGTTTCTGAAAGTGAAGTCGCTTATTTGGGCTCTAAAATAAGTGACGAGTTATAAAGACACCTGCTTGCGCTACAGACACTAAGTATAACCAGCTGAAATATCCCTCCGCCTCATAACGCGCTGGAGTACATCCTCCTCTAGGCTGACATAGGAGCTGACGGAAGTAAAGGCCCATATTTTCTGCTGTTTACGTTTACAATAACTGCTGAAAGTAGATTACACAGTGCAGATCACCATTTTGAGCAAAGATTGGTTCTGAAGATGAGTTTCTACACGCTGATAACATTGCAGATACCCAACTCATAAACCATACTTATTAATTTGTTGTCTTTGTATTTGACAGACTAAGGCTGAATCACATTTCCAAATGAAGTACCTGGAGTTAGGGGTGGGCGATATATCGAATATACTCTATGTATCTCAAGTTTTCCTCCGTGCGATAGTTAAAATGACTTTATCATGACCATTGAGTGTAAATTTTCATGGCAAGTTTGAGCCGCTGTATTTAATTCACTGTGAGTTTAGCTTTTCCCACATGCTGTGAACGCATCACTCGCTCCTCCTCCAAACCAGAAAGCGCTCTGGCGCACACACGCACACAACAAGGTACCCGTGCGCTTATTTACGTTGACGAGACAGCAAGAACTATGGCGACAGCGGGCGTTTCAGGCAGTGGTTTGGATTTCACAAAAAGGAGGTAATTAGCAAAACACTTTTAGTTTAGACATTACAGTCAGGGAGTCTTGAAGACTGCTCAGGGGTACGATCAGTTAGTGACACAGTGTACTGTAATATTACGAATGGCCATTGAGCGTATAGCAGCTTTGTTGCTTACCAAAGTCGTACTAACACACTTTAACAGATTTTTGAGCGCATTGTACCACATACAATCGGTTAGTAAGCACAACCTTAATCATAAATAAGAATCTGAATCAGAAACAAGTTTATTGCCAAGCAGGTTTGCGCTTACAAGAAATTTGACTTGGTGTTGATGGTGCAGACAAAAAAAAAAAATATATATATATATATGTATATATATATATATATGTAATGCAGTAGGTCTGGAGATGCTACGTTGGTGTAGCTTGTAGGTCCTGAACGGGGGAGCGAGAGAGGCAGTGTAAAGTGTCACTGACACTGCTCTGGGTCGTGAAAAAACTGTTCTTGTGGCATGAAGTTTTGGTTCCGATGGACCGCAGCCTCCTACCAGAGGGAAGTGTCTGAAATAATTTGTGACTGGGATGCGAGGGATCAGCCACAATCCTCCCAGCACGCATCAGGGTCCTGGAAGCGTACAGGTCCTAGAGAGATGGAAGATTGCAGCCAGCCAACCTTCTCTGCAGACCGTATGACACGCTGCAGTCTGCCCTTGTCTTTGGCGGTGGCACCAGCATACCAGATGGTGATGTAGGAGGTGAGGATGGACTCAATTATGGAGGAGTAGAACTGCACCATCATTGTCCTTGGCAGGTTGCATTTTTTCAGCTGCTGCAGGAAGTACATCCTCTGCTGGGCTTTCTTGGTGAGGGAGTTGATGTACAGCTCCCACTTTAGATCCTGGGAGATGATAGTTCCCAGGAAGCAGAAATACACATAAGTATTATGGGATAAGGTGCCCCGGATTATAAAGTGCACCGGATTGTAAGGCGCACCATCAATTTAAGGATTTTAAGTGCGCCTTATAGTCTTAAAAATACAGTATGTGTGTGTGTGTGTTAGGTTAGGGGCAGGGGTTTAGGGTGACCATGCCAACATACTATAAAAACACATATATACATACATGTATACATACATGCAGCTACACACACACACACACACACACACACACACACACACACACACATTTATATACTTTTCACTAAGCTCACATTTCAGTGAAATAAAGGAATTAAGGCTTCAAAACATCTCTAAATGTTACTAATCTATATTCTACATTGAGTTTGAAATATAAAAATGTTTTATTTCAATTTAATGAATGGCTCTGTATATAGACCAAGAGCACCCATGCAATAAAATGGTGTTTCTTTTTAAAAAAGTAAAAAAACTAAATATAAAAAGAGTGAAAAGCAACATACGACGCCACAATAAGTTCTGGATGAGTGGCTTGTGCACAACTTCTTCTCGTTAAATATTTTAGGTCAACTTTGATTTCTTCCAGTCAATTAAAAATAACATTGCTTGGCAGTTACTTGATATCACCTTCTCCTGGCATTCCAATTAAATTCATATGAGTTAAGAATCATTCCCTTCACACTCAGTGTACTCCCCCTAGGATTGTGTATCTTTTTTATCCTCCTCAAACCAAATCTCACAGCCACAACAAATGCAAACGTTAAGACATTCTATATTTGGTGGTAAATATTACAGCAGTTAACTCTGCATAAATTATTCACTTACAGCTATTTAAGTATTTTTTTACTGTAAATGAACAACTGCAATAAATTGATTTTAGCATTCTGTGCACATACCAAAACATACACAACATAACATTTTGTTTAGTAAATATCAACGGTAACTTTTTAATCACAGAAAGTATGCAACAGCATTCAGTCTTTTTCTTTTGGATGATGAGACAGAGGATTCAATTCTTCATAATTCTTAACAGTCTACTGGAAAGATTTTAAGGATTAAAAGATTGTGTTCTTTTATTATTTAGACCAAATGATAATAGAGTTAGCTTCCTGCATGGATGCTTTTTTTTTTTTTTGTATAGCTGAACAGACAAAAAAGTTTTGCCATTAAATGCAATCATGTGTGTAGTTAATTTTGGAGGTGAGGATTAACTACCTGCAGTTTTGATAGATTTCAAGATAAGATGTAGACTCCCTGGAAAATTGTGTGGGATTAATGGTAGATAAGAGTTTCCACCATGTAGCTTCAATGTCTGTCACTGTAAGAACCAGGCAGTCAACACACCAGTAGGACTGTAAGAGAAAATAAGGGCTAAATCATATATAATTATACAGTGCCTTTTAACTTTGTTTTGGTTATAGAAAGCCCCTTACTAATAAGAAAACACAGCAGATGGTTTAAACAGTGGCTGCCTGGTATTGTGTGAAACCAAAACACCAAATCTTCTAATTGGAAGATGACCCATGCAAAGACAGAGAAAAACTTTGCAATTTATGCTATTTATAAATAGTTGTTGCTCATGCTTTGCTTTCTGACTCTTAAGACAACATTGCTGGCAAGCACCGTTCATTTTCATATTATGTTTAATATGAAATATTAATATTTAATAAAGTAGAATATGCGTTCAGAAGAAGTTTGATTGTCAGATTTAAATACAATAAAAAATTGTGTTTTCATCATTGCAAAAATAAAGGCTTGGACAAATCAGTATGTGCGTGATTAAGCTGTGAAATGGGTTTCACTTGGTGAAATAAATGAGTTACTAAAATAAATTAACTTTTCCATATTAATCAAAATCATTGAACATGACTGTATTATCATGAATCTATGCTGTTAAAGTGTTGCAAGAGGCACCATGTTTTGCGTCACATATTTAAAACCTGGTTGTTAATATAAACAATGTATAGGAATTCAAAGTGAAAAATTATTACCAAAACACAAAGCAGATCTGCACTTGTTGTGTTCAATTATGGTGTGACAAAATTTTATAAGGCATTTAAAATAAAACAAAGGTTTCTGTTGAACAGAAATAGCTAAACTCAGCACAGCCAGAATTAAAAGAGAAATGCGGTGTTTGTCACTGCACGCTATTATAAGATGGCGATAACCAGTGCACTATACGAAGCAAAGAGTAATGGATTAAATAGTGACAGCGATGGGAGTTCCGTGGATTTATCATCATCATTTTATAGTGATTTGGAATATATAGAAGACTTTCTTGATATCAACCTGACTTTTGACGAAATACAGCCATACCACGACCAACACGTGGTGGATAATGAATCGGAAAGGTGAAATAACTAATGTTTTTTTCACTTTTACCCGATGTATTGCAACATCCAACTGCCATGCACGTGGGCATTGTCACTTTAACAATAGCTCTCGCGAATTTCAATGGTGAAGTCCTCTCGAAATCCAAAATAATAGTTGTTGATCGCAGGTGTGTATAATAGTCCTATTGAATTTGCTTGTAAAGCGTGGAGAATGGCCCTCGGCCCACCGCACAGTGATGTCACTGCCAGAATAGGCAGGAGTGAAGTGTGACTATATTTAGCCATGAATGGCCGTCCCAGACTCCGTGATCATGACAAAAATTCATATTTTTATTTTCTTACTGATTAATGCTAAATTCATTAAATCACTGTGAATGTATTAGTTTTAGATAATGATCCAATGACTATTCCTTGCTGACAGGACTTTTCCTTTAAAATTTCACAAGCTTGTTTGAAAGTGAATAAGCCAGAGAATCTAAGCAGTCTTTTAATTTGTATAGTTCTTTAAGTAAATTAGCAAATTTCCCCTGCATAGGCCACGCACATGACATTTTGTTTTTATTGTTTTACTAATGATTTTCTTTAAAGCAGCAATAAACTTTCTTTTCACATGCTCATTAGTGTCTACGCTTCTTTAAACCACCAGAGAAAAATGTGCTGAAGTTTATAAAGTGTCAAAAACGTGGACTGGTAAACACTGCAGCAATTTGTTGTCATTTAGCAAGAGAAATTGTGAGATAACAGAACCTGGAAAGGTTCATGCTAATTAATCATAGGAGATTTGGCAAACTTGTATCTTAACTTCAATAACTAGAAACAACAAATGCCACCATAGGTGTATGCACATTGAGACACACGTAAAGCAACTACTGTGTTACCTTTCTGAACATAGTTTGGTTCAGGAAGGTAACACAGCTACATAGTCAGCCTTACACCGTAAACATGATTATTATATCAACTGGTGATAGGCCTTTATGGACAAGCCGTTGAAGACTCACAGACCTTGCATGCAGGAGATAGGGCCATCCATCCCCAATGCCTCAGCTTGCCTTGTCTTGCCAGAAGAAGCCAACATCTCTTTAGCTTTTTTTCTCTTTTCAGACTTAGCCAAGCGCTTGTTCAGAAAACAGTGTGTTAAAGAATTATGTTACCCCTGCATAATGCCTTGCAGGTTTTGAAGATGCATAATTTTGTCACAACAAGGATTCCCATGATAGCCCTCTGCTTTGAGTAGCTATTAATGCTGTTTCTTGCTCAGTGGTTTGTCAAATGCATTAATCTAAGGCTTGGCAGTGGATAGAAAAGGCAGCTGAAGACGGGAAAAGAAAGGAAAGGCCAATAATTTCCATAATTTCACATTTGTCAAGGTGAATATTTAATTTCAAAATATACACTACCAGTGTTGTGGTTTCTCCATCCACACAACAAAATTACTAATAAATTACATTATTTATATCCATATAAGATATGTTCCCTATTGCGTTTACTATATCATTATTTATACTTTAAAACAATGGCATTCTTTTCAGTTTTGACAAGTACACATTTTGTTTTACACTTTTTTCATCAGCCTAGTGATTCTTGTTTGATTGCAGCTGCATAACGTATAAACCCATTTAAAAACATTTAAATTACAGACAGTTTCCTGGACTTTGAGTTGTTTCATCGTATACATTTTCAATAAATCTTACAATATTTATAGAGCAACATAGCTAGAGCTGTGACAGGTTCAAAGTGACTGCAGAATGGATGAAACACTGAGTGCCCCTTGGCTATCTTCCCAAAAAGTGTTCAAAAAGTGCATGCTAAGGAGCTTAGACATTTAGACAAGCAGTAGTAATGTATTAAATCTGTACCACTTTGCAAATACAAAGCATAGGCAAAATTTTTGATAAATATGCAGATAAATCTATATATATCCTTTCTGCAGCAGACATATTTTCACCTGTATGCTTAACTGGCGGCAGTATTTGTTTATGTAAAAACAACTTTGTTAACTGAATTAATATTTCAGAAACTTTCACTCAGATTTTAATGCTTTGAAGGATAAAACATGCACCACATTACTAAGGATTCTTAGTAAAATGAAGACAATGCCCATGGGATGAAAGAAGATAAACATCCAGCCCAAGAACTCAACATCTCTCTGGGTAATTACAAAGGACCTCAGGGCCTCTTTGTCTTTGGTAAATGAGTAGCACATCATGTACATACACAGTAAAACAGTCTCTAGGTTCATTAGCTTCCATATCTTGACAGAAAATAAATATTGCACTACTTACATTGCTGTGCAATAACTTTACATTCCAGTGATCTCCTACAATTAATCAAGGAAGACCAGACATACAAAAACAATACAGTAATACCAAGGTAAATTTAGTTTTAAAAGTATTAAAACATTTTAACACACACATAATTTTTACGTTCAGAAATATAGAAGACACTGCAAAAAAAAAACAAAACAAAAAAAACATATTGAGCATGTTATTTTTTTTCTGGTGAAATTCACATTAGATGTTTGCAACAACCAAACTGATCCACACATACAGAGCTGAGAAGTTCAAAAATAATTTTCCCCAAGTCCTATTCACATCTACTCTCTGAAAGATATGCCCAATTCAAAAACAGTCAAGTATCACGTGTTTGAATGGCAATTCCAAGTCTTGGCAACAACCAAGAACAACCAAGTCTTTAACCCCTAGTGCATGTCTCTGATGACTGAAATAAACATTTTCAGATGCATGTTATCTAGCCTGCCTATGACACTTTAGGTTGATAGATAAATAGATAATTACTGTATTGATCCCCTATAGGGGAAATTCTTCTGCCCGATAGCATTGATAAAAACACGTAAAATAGGGAAAAAAAATTAAAATTGGATTTAAAAAAGTAAATACACAAATAAAATAAAGAGGCAGTCCTTCAAGAAGCATTAAACTGTCTAATGGCGGCCGGGACAAAAGATATTCTGTACCTCTCCATTCTGCTTCTCATGGAGATCAGTCTCAAACTATGGCTGCTTTCCTGAGCAACCATAGTGCTGTGCAATGGATGGCTCCCATTGGCCCTTATGGACTTCATCATTGCCCTAGTCCTTTTCTCCACCAGTTCCTCCATAGAGACTGCCTCCCTCCCCATCACTGATGCACATGTCCTGATGAACTTGTCTATTCTGCTCGTGTCCCTGCTAGTAATGCTGTTTCCCCTGCAGACAACCTCAAACAGAACAGCGCTGGCCACAACTGACTGATAAAAGAGGAAAAGCATATCCCCACACACATCAAATGACCTAAGTTATCTGAGGAAGTAGAGTCTGCTTTGCCCCTTTTTGTATGCTGCATTTGCCTGCCCCGACCAGTCCAACTCAAGGTGGACTCCGGGGTACTTATATGTGGAGACCACCTCGATTTCCACATTGTCCATGATGACAGGTCTATGTTGAGCTCTTCTCTTGCTAAAGTCCACAATCATCTCCTTTGTTTTGCCAGTGTTTAACACCAGCCCATTGACCTTGCTCCACTGTAAGAACTCGTCGATCACAGCTCTGTACTCTGATTCGTCCCCACCCTTCAACCAGGCCACTACAGCTGTATTGTCAGAGTATTTCTGAATATGGCATGTTGGTGTCACATAAGCAAAGTCCGATGTATAAACTGTGAAGAGGAATAGAGAGAGGACAATTCCCTGAGGAGCAACCATGCTTGTCATCACTGTTCCAGAGACAGGCTTCCCCAGTCTAACATATTGTGGCCTCTCTGTCAGGTAGCTGTTGATCCATGAGATAAATCTCTGGTCCACCTGCCATTTCTGAAGCTTCTCCTTCAGGATTTCAGGATGGATGGTGTTGAATGCGCTTGAGAAGTCAAGGATCAAGGATCATAAGCCGCACATATCCCCCTGTGCCATCTAAAAAAGAGAGTGTCCTGTGCAGCAAGTAAAGAATGCCATCCTGGTATTTGGTGACATCATATTGGCATTCAACACAATTATCCCGCATCACCTGGTGAGCCAATTGTTCCCCTTGGAATCAAAACCAGCATGTGTAACTGGCTGCTGGATTTCCTCACAGATATACCCCAGTTGGCCTGGGATGGCAAAAACACGTCCTCAGCACCGGTTCTCTCCAGAGCTGGGTACTGAGCCCATTGCTCTTCACCCTAATGACCCAGGATTGCCATGCCAGGTGCAATATGAACCACATCATTAATTAAACAGACGACATGACAGTGGTGGGTCTCATTAGGGACAACAGCAAACTGGCCAACAGAGAAGAGGTGAAACACCTGGTGGACTGGTGTGACAAAAAACAATTTGATCCTGAATGTCAACAAAACAAAAGACATTGTGGTTGACTTCAAGAAAAATCAGCCAAGTCGCATACCCTTCCTCATCAACAATGCCACAGCAGAGCAAGTCAGCAGCATCAACTTTCTGGATGTTTAGATCACAAACACTTTGACCTGGTCCTTCCACAGCTCTGCTCTTGTGACTAAAGCATAGCAATACCTGCACTTTCTGCAATGGTTGAGAAGAGAAAACCTCCCTCCACCCATCCTTACCACTTTCCATGAAACTGCTCACAGATGCTGTCTGACCAGGGCTTCCCCCACTATTGACTGTTCATCCTGCTGCCCTCTGGCAAGAGGTTAAGCAGCTTCAAATGCAGAACAACCAGTTTCCACAACAGCTTCATTCCACATATAAAGGCGCATTCACATTGAATGTGAATGTGGCAAACCAAAAGACAGATTTACATGATATCCCTATGCACAGGTGCAACACAGGAGTGATGTGACACAAAGTGATGCTAAGCGAGACCACAGAGGTAATTCTAGCAATACAAAATGTGCCATTTTGGCGATTAAAGCGAAGCCAGAGCGACACGACACCTGCGATGGATATGAAAGAACAACTTTCACAGTTGAAAAATCTTAACTTTTGTGTCTTGTCGTTGTCGGTTGCAACAACCAATCAGTAACTGGACATAGCTGTGATGTGGGGTGAAGCACTTCAGCAGAGACAAAGCAGTTTTCGTTCAACATGGAAGAAAAGCTGATAATGGCGGTCAGCAGTTGGCCTGGGTTGTTTGATTCAACCAGGTATACTACAGAGACAAGTCCACAAAGGACATAGCCTGGAGAAGAGTGAGTGAGGAGACTGGAGTGGCAGTTAAGTGAAAGCGTCACTAGATAGCGTCATTGTACTAGTCTTTTTCTAGCTTATCGGCCGGTGTGCAATTGCTGTTGCCGTCTATGTGAACAGCCGGCAACAGAGAGCAAAAGTGCTGACATTGTGTCGCCATTCGAGTACAATGTGAACGCACCTTAAGACTGTTAAACTCCCCATAATCCTCCTCCCATTTATACAAAACTAGTCACTTTATATGGCCACTGTGAATTATATTGCCCTGAGTAACTAATATCTCCATTGTCATATTTCCTGTTCAATTTTGCATACATTCTGCTGCTACATATACTTGTTAATTCATATACAAGTAACTTTTCTGTACATATAAAATTTCTTCTTGGTTTACTGCTACATTTCTGACTATCGACTTGTATGTATATATATATATATATATATATATATATATATATATATATATATATATATATATATATATATATATATATATATTTTTTTTATTTGCAACAAAATATTGTTCAGATTTCAATGTGAATGTGCAGATGAATGACAATTAAGTCTATGTCTATGTCTAAATAGGGCTGGACGATAACTCAATAACAATACATTTTTATCAATAGACATGTGGTTCCACAGAAAAAAAAAGTTCAAGAGAAGAACAGTTTTCCTCCCTTTTGCATTCTAGCCTCTCATGTAGGGTAATACTACAGTCATTACACCAAGATTTCAGAGAGCATATGTTTTTTTTTGTTCCGAGTCTCAAAGTGAGTCTAAGTCAAGTCACAACTCTTTAGGGCACATATCTGTGTCTAGTTTAAGGTCTTGGCTTTGTGACTTATATGTGATAGCCCGAGACTCAAAATCAAATCACCATATCTGACACCAAAGAAATGTAAATGAATAAGTCCATAAACTATTTGAAATAAAATATTGCATAGAGAATAACTACTAAACACACTGATGTAAATATATTTATTACTTGGGAGACAAACCCTTTATTGAGGTTAACTTGACACCTCCTATTCTTAGAAACTAGCAGCAGGCATCAGTTACTAAAATTTAGTTACTAAATTTAAACATTAATTTTGCAGGTTCTGGAGGCCTCTTCTATCAACAGTTTTCAGTTCTTTCTTTTGATCTTCAATGAAGTTCAAGTCAGGTGATTGGCAGGGATATTCAACCTTATTTGTTTTTCCTAAAAACCATTGGTGGTTTTTCAAAAATCCATCCTAGATTCATTTTATTTCTGCAATGTGACTGAAAGATGCCACCATACCGTCGTGTTTTGGGGTTCATGTGCAGTGCAATTCCTCCCCTGAACATGCTGTGTCGAAACAAATTCATATTTAATTCTGGTCACATCTGAGCACACTAAATTATCCCAGTCTTTAAAGGAGCAATAAGAAAAATTTTATTATTTTTAGATAGAAACAACTAAAAATTGTTTTGTGAGAAACTAAAGGTATCTTTGTAGATGGACTATGGTATGCATCACAAAACACCTCTCTGTGTTGTTCTCCGGTCTCTTTATGTAGCCGGGTCAGTCACACGTTCATGTATGTGTATGTGAACACATGTTTTGCTGTGTATTTATCCTTTGCAAATATTGCACATACGAGTCGACAGGTGAGAAGGGAAGTGGAAATAGGTGCCGTGTTGTAGCTGGATCAGAGCTAGAAAGAGCCGTAGATTGATACACCTCTTGTTTTGTTCTACAGACTGTGTTCAAGCTACACTTAGTGGTGAAAAATATCTTATTGCTCCTTTAAAATACTATTCCAAAGGTTTTGAGACAGATTTTTCTCTGCTGTGGAGGGTGGTGCAGTGAGCAGGTAGAGAGTCTATTGTTGTTGTTTGCTTAACTCGTTTTCACATAGGAAAAATGTGTCTGCTAGTTTGAGGTCTTTCTGAGAGTGTGTGGACCACTTTACTTGGCTCTTGTCCCCTATGTCAGAAATGTTGAGAGGATAACCTGTTTGTGGCTGGTTTAAGCTTAGAAAATTGTCTCTTTCCAATTTCATCGGTATATTTAGCAACAATAAGGTTACTACAAAAAGTCAGATCATGAGATGCTTTTTGTGCCATATCTTGGTAATGAGAAGCCATTTTATAGAACAGGCAAGAAGGACTAAATCAGATTACAGATGAAAGATTTAGTCATTAAAGATGAAAGATTTTAGATATTTAGTATACTTTTAATGCCTTTATACAGTTATTTTGTTTTTGTCTTCTATTCCAACTCTGTGACTTTTCACACTATTACACATAACTTAATTTATTTACCAATTTGTTCTATTTGTAGAGTGAATTTCATCCAAACCGGTCCACTACAAATATATTTTCTTTAGAAAAACATTGCTCGTTTTAAAACGTATTTTCCTTTCTGCACCTAAACGATGCTTCATGTAATACATAGTTCGCCTTTTACTTCTACCTCCTTTGGTATAAAGCTCTTGGCTTCAGTTCATGGTCAATTCCCATCTGACTGGCTGAATGGAGCCATGTTACTAACACATCTACATAGCATTGACATAGACTAGAATGTTGGCTTGCTGTTTCTGCTTTAAAACTTAAAACCACTGTGAAAACTCTTAGACTTTGATACCATTTAATAAGAAAATACCCAGCACGCATTTCATCTTGGCTTGATCTGTTAGTCTAAATGTAAAGTAAACAAAAAAGAAGAAATTCATTGAAGACACTATACCAATGTAATAGAACAAAAACCACTCCCAGCCGTTCTGATTTGACCAACACCACTCTAATCTCCCCCCACTATAGTCCGTCACTCCCACCTTTACCTGAACCTGACATTGCCCAGGGGGCATTAAACTCACTGGCCCCGTTTGATTTAGGCAGGTCAGGTGTCAGTGTTCACTACAAGCCCATGGTGAACCATGAATAATGGATCTACCACGGGTATGGGTCTCCCTGAGACTCCCAGCTGCTGTCGTTCCTCTCTGCAGCTGTGACTGGAATAGTCAATATTCCATTAACAAGCAATGATTCATAAAGGTTTCCAGCACCAAGACACAAGGAACAGAAAAACATGTTAGAGGGGGAGTTAAATGAATATTCTTAATGAAACTTGATGAATATATTTATACATCAATTATCTAAAATAAAAGACCGAAAGTCAACAGTAAAGCAAGTAGAAACTCAGCTTCATTCTAAAAAAAGGGATATTGACGAGCCTTTTAGTTGAATAACCAATCACAAAGGAAAAAAAAAGAGAAACATTGTAAGTTATTTAATATTACAAGATTGAGGTATTCCGGTCATAATATTCAAAGGTCTGTTTTTTTAAGTCATTGATCCAATTCTCTTCTCATTTATTAACCTTTACAAAGAAAATATAAAAAGAACTGCATTTACAGTGTACTGTTAGAGTCTAATGATCTTTGATGATACCTCTCCTGAAAGAAAGAACTAATGCTTTCTCCTGTCATTTTCTTCACAACATGCTTGTTTACACTTCTCTTGCTTTTCATCTTTTTCCCCCTGAGGTACAATCTTGGAAATACTACACAAGCTTTTTCATGACACAGCATCTATTTGAAAAGCAAGGAACAGCTTTCCAAATAATTCTTGCCTGTTGCCACATAGAGACACAGCTGCAGTTTAAATAAAAAAAAAACAAAATCATTATCAGTAATAATGTTACTGCTCTGTAAAAGCTTTTGCAGTAATGTGAAAGAAAAATAAATGTGCCATTAGGATGATTTAATATGACAGGGAATATGTCTGAATGTAGACAGAGAAAAGTATCCTTTAAGATTATTCAGTGTCTTAGCATTTGCATGTTTTTCCATTCAAATGACAGAATTGTGCTTATGGTAATACATTAGAATTTAAATGTATTAGCCGTTTAACCATTGTACACTATTGAGTTTTACTAAATCATGTGAGTTCAATGTGCCACGTGGTTGCTAACCAACTTCATTGTAATTGGTTTCTCTAAATTGTCCTTAGGTGTGAGTGTGTGCGTGAATGGTTGTTTGTCCTGTCTGTCTCTGTGTTGCCCTGCGACAGACTGGCGATCTGTCCAGGGTGTACCCCGCCTCTCGCCCAGTGAACGCTGGAGATAGGCACCAGCAACCCCCGCGACCCCATGAGGGATTAAGCAGTTTAGAAAATGGATGGATGGATAGAACTTAATTGTTCAAAGTCTACCTTGGTAAGAGCAACATGGTACAGACAGTTTTTATTTTAAATTTTTTTGAGGGGGGGGGGGTTGAGCATTTATCCTCAAATGATTAGATGAGATCCTTAGAGACTACAACATATGTGGCAGTATAAGATATATTGTAACAGCAGAAATAAGTTTCTAAAATAGTGTTTATGTGAACTGCTATGACATTTTTTTTTAAGATTGGAGCTATTTTCACATGACTGATGTCCATTTTTGATATGAGGTCACGCTCACTAGTTGTTTGATTTGAAACGTATCTATAGTTCATTGAAGTGAAGATCCAAAGAGAGTTATCCACTGCAGTTGGAATATTGACTGGGGATACAATCTCAAAAGAACCATACTTCAAAATATAAACTGTGTCTTTAAAGGTAAAAGTCCCGTAATTTCCGCGGATGCATTATAATCATAGTAAACAAATATGACCAAGCAAATGCCATGTGAAAAATACTGCACTTAAATAAATGTACTCTACATGTTTTTGGAGACCAGGAAAACCATATTCAAAAGAATTTCCTAAGTTCTTGTTTTGTTTTTCAGGCATTCTGGATTTAGTATATTCTACAAATATGACCAAGCAAATGCTGGGTGAAAAAATATGCACTTAAATAACCTTCCAGATGCACATATACTGGCATGTGCAAATATTGATCCAAATTCAGGATTCATTACTGAGACTTAACATAATCCCTGTCATGTCATACAAATTTCCATGAGTAAAATGATATTTCAGTGGTGGAGAATGCATGCTAATAGACAAAAAATATGTCCCTCAACATAAGAAGATGGCCTACTAAATTTAATATTGAGCTGATCCCACAGGGAGGTATCATATTGAAAATATGTGTGCTGGACCAGTTTACATATGATAATACAAGCTAGTCATGACAGTGAAATATTCTATTCTATGCGTTTATAAGTGATAAGCAACTCCAAAAAGATTACACATAAGCTATTTTTACATACCACTGATATGCAAGGACCTCTATGGGGGGATTAGGAGCATTTTTTTTGTTTAGATGTTTTAGTTTTAAATATTTGTCTGGAGACTCAATGTGAATTTATTTAGAAAAAAAGCTGAAAGCCGTATTTATTTTACCAAATATTTAAAGCTACTGTAAAATCTACGTTTTTCAAACCTACTTGGGAAGTTAAAAGTTAGGTTAGATAGATTGAAAATGTCAGCTGCCAGTTCTACTGTTTGTTTACCGTCCCTCAGTTGCTATTGAATGACAGTATGAAACCCATGATATGCTTCAACTAGAAAGGAGGGGGAAATCAGCCCTGTGACTAAGGCAAAATGATGGCTTTTCTGACTGACAGACTTTGTAAACTTGACAGAATTTACTGAAATCCAAAGCAAACTGTGATGTGGCAGTGTTTGTAACTGCTGCCATCAATTGCTATGGATGTTGACTATTATATGAGAGAATGAGAGAAAGGCTAACTAAATAAATAAACTCTTTGAAAAACAAACTGCTAAAGTAGAATAAATGAAAAACAATTACATAAAAAAAGAAAAAGCTGACTGGGCAGCAAAAGGTTTGAAATCTCACCTTTGTTTTTCTTCGTCAGAATTGTAATTAACTGCATAAACAAACTGGCAGGGGATGTGGGACAGCATGAACTACAGCCTGTCATTTAAAATGCAGGCAAGACATTTTATGTTTTAGTGGCAAATGTCGTATCAATACAAGCTAAAACAGCTCCAAGCATAATTGTTCTGTTTATCAGTTCCATTACAGACCTTCTAGAGGCATCAAGCCATGGCAATAAATAAGCCCAGGTACTGTGGAGTTACAGTGCAATACCCCATCTTACTTGATAGATCTCTAATAAACAGTGCATCCCTCACAAAGTGAATTATGCTATCTATTTCAATCTCTTCTACGACACAACATCTCCCACACCAAAGCAATTACCAAGAGAGCTGATACACTTTACTGCCAAAGCCATACTTTATGCCCCTATTTTAACCCTAACTATTTTAAGTGAATAATTTATTTATTTATTCATTAAATTTATCTGGCTGTTCAGCTATCTATCTGTCTTGTTATCAATGAAAATCTGATCAATAACAAAAGTAAATGTTATTAAGGTAATGACAAATCGTACATTGGATTTTTGTGAGGTAATTTTATTTATTGTAAAAAGAACAGAAAGATCATGTTACTAAAAAAACATTAAAAAGGTTCTATTTTGCTTAGAATTTACAATTATATCATAGAGTTAGTATAACAGAGAACTTTAAAGATACGTATTTAAGCCATTTGACTTTCTTAAATTTACACAGCAGTAATTCCATCTGGTTGCACACATTTTTTTCTGGATAATTATCATGCCCTGCTGGCGTAGTGAATTGGACAACAAGCTTAAGCAATGGAGGCGAGCGAGTTTGGAACTCGCAAGTCGAAAAGTCCAAGAAAAGTCCTAGATCAAGTGTAAAAAGGTCCAAGAAGATGTTTGATAACAAGGGGGATAAAACTCGAATTGCGCTGGGAAAACAGTGTGACAGGTTGGCTTGGTTGGGACTTATTAATAGCTATCAATAGCATTGATTTCCTTACAAATATATATATATATATATATTTGCTGCATATATATATATATATATATATATATATATATATATATATATATATATATATATATATATATATATATATATATATATATGCAGCAAGGGCGATTTAGAGCTTTTTATTCCTTTTTTTTGAAAGGAAAGACAGTGTAGCTTCTCTCTTCCCAAAGCAGCCCAAGTCACAGTGTGATATGTACCTTTTAAAGCTTTATACCAGTGGTCCAGAGTGATATTACCTTAAGCGGAACAACAAATATGCTCTCTGTATTTTAGAGGTTCATTGGAGAGTTTTGTATTGTTAAAGTTCCAAAGAAAACTGATAAGAAAACCTAGGTGTTCTTTTCCCAATGTATGTTATTGGCTTTATTTTAACTTCTGGTGTACAGGCATGTGGTGGGATGTAAACACCAGCCAGAACAAATGAGAAGAACTCTCTTGGTGAAAAATAAGGCTTACAGTCTATAAAAATTACTCCACAGGCCTGATGTACAAAGGAGCTTGCAGATCTCATTCTAGTGGTTGGTGATAAGGAGAAATCCTGAAACTTACAGCACATTAAAAAATTCAGATGTACAAGACCGAGCATAGACAGGTCCCAGTTTGCATGGAATTGTACGTAAATGTATGTGTACCTTGGGCCGGCCTGTCCTCACCCCTAATTTCATATTCTAGTCAGTGTGAATACCTGGAAGTCACCCACCACGTGTGCAAATAACTATGGCAACGACACTGTCAGACAGTCAGAGACACCTCAAGAGTTATTGATAGTGAATGACAGCAAATCAACAGTGACATCAGCGACTCATAAAGGAAACTACCTGAAAATATAGTTTGCTTGCGTACTCATCAAATTATCAAATTCAAAGAGCACTTTCCGGCTGCAGCACTGAGTTAGTTATAGCTTAATCCTGATTGTTGTAAGGTACACCGAATCATTGTAATGACATGAATATGCCTTTAATAATAAAAAAAAGACATTTGTTCCCACACACACTAGGTGGAATACTGTATTTTTCTGACTATACGACTATAAAATCCTTAAATTTTCTCAAAAATGTATGGTGTGCCTAATAATCTGGTGCACCTTATGTATTATTATCGTACTTGTTCTGCTTCCTAACATATTTTATGTGGTTCAATGCACTCAAAAATCTGTCAAAATGTGTAAGTATGACTTTGGTTAGCAACAAAGCCTCTGCGCTAAATGGACATTCGGAGCATTACGGTACACTGTTTCACTACCTGATCGCCACCCTGTGCAGTCTACAAGACTGCCTGACTATGAGGTCTAATCTAGAAGTGCATTCATGTAAGGAAGCTCGTGCCCGAAGTATGCGCTAGCAACAATAAACCAAGGAAGTTAATTCAATATAAAAGTTAAGTTTATTTTGGCTTTATGTTAGAAACAGGCAGTGGGGTCCAACTACTCTGTCCTCCCAACAGAGACGGATAGCTCTCCCTCTCAGGTAGTATGTGTGTACGCGGAGGGGCGGAGTGATATTACACACTTGGGAAGAATATTGAATGCACCTTATGATCCGGTGTGCCTTATGGTCCCAAAAATATGGCACTTGAAATTTTTAAGACAAGAGTATGTTTCGTATAAATAATTCTTATAATTATGAATTCTAAGTTGAGAAGGATTATGGCAGTATGAGTTATAGCTAGAACTATATTTGGAAACTGGCTTCTCACTGCAAGTGATTAAGAGCCCTGGTTAAGAAGTATCTGATCAACATGTGGATGAGATCCTCCCAGGGGGAAGGCTGTGGATGACTTGGGGTTTAAAAGCTTGGATTGCAAAAACTGTAGCAGAGTTAGAACTTGAAATGGCGACGCATGGTTCCTCCCGGTTTCTCTCTGTAACACTGGGGCCAGCTCAACAATAATTATCCTTCTAGTGGTAATGCCTAGCAATTTGGGCATTTTCTTAGCCAGGGAATGAATATTAGCCAGATGGATTGAAGATGTGCGCAGTCCCTGTTGCCAAAGCTTCATAACTTGCTTTGTGAATCACAAGCTTTCTATGGTAAATATCATAGAAAGGCACTTTTGTGCTAACCAAGATCTCATTGAAGGTATAGGGTTAAAATAAAATAGAGAAAAACCTTCATAGAGAAGACTGCCTTATGTTTATGAGTTCCTCTCTCGTGAAAGTGATCACAGAATGGTGGCTGAGAGGCGAATAAACACAAAAATAGTAACAACAAAAACATGCAAATTGCAAGAAAGCAAAGGCATCTTAAAAGAGAAGTGATTTCATTTATCAAACCTTCAGTTATTTCACTCGCAGTTCTTTTGAAAGAAGTGTTATGGTAAAGCACCAAATAATATATATATATATTATATGAGCACAGAGTCTGCAGAGTTAAGCCAGGATTAACAAAGAAAAGAGAGTAATCACTGTCATATTCCAGCAAATATTTGACAGAAGTTAAAGGTTATGTTAAGCCAAATAATTTATAAAACACACTGCAGTATTGAGTTTACTTTGTTAAATAATTGCAAGTTTGCATCTAATCAAAAGTTTTATGGTCCACCTTTGTCAAAACAAAATTTTATAATTTTAACAAATGATTTTGCAAACTAAGCCAGCAAATAGTGGAAGCCAGAGAAAACAGTAGAAGTACAACTAAGTAAAAGCTGAGACCTGCCATGACACCTCTTTTTTTATAAATAAGGAAACTTTTCAGAGAATGAGTTATAACTATATTATTGCTAACAGTAAATTAAAAAACGGGAGTAGACATTCATTTATAAAACTGTAAACAAAGAGATTAGAATGCACAGACATGATCAGGTAAAGAGAACCATGACAGCACTTAATATCATTGTCAGTAAATTCAGGTTTCCCTGATTTTCCAATCATAGCTCATGCTTGGAGCCAAAGCAGTGCTGCAAAGTGGGACGGTTTCCAAATCCCCTAGCTCAGAAGTATTGTTGTCTCTTGGGTATTATCTTACAAAGCCCATTATGCTGCCGAAAAGAAAAAAGAAGACAGAGAACCCAGAAGTGTAGTAAGTCTAGCATGCACAGATACATGCATACACCAGACACACTGCCACATGCATGTGTGGTAGTTTAATCTTTTCAAAGATGTGTATTATCAGTACAAATCCCTGTGTGCACCCGGATTACTGATATGTGTGCACACAGCTGTGCAACATTAAAAACAGATATAACATCTTCATACATACCATAAATCTGCCTGTGATAGATAATGAAAACACAGCAAATTCACCAATGTGTAAACAATATGTAAAAGCACCAAACCCTTCCACCATATAAACTACATTCAGCCAGTATACAGTAAACGGTAAATGGCTTGTAGTTGTACAGGGCTTTAACTAGTCCGACGGCCTCAAAGCGCTTTACACTACAATCAGTCATTCACCCTTTCACACACACATTCATACCCTGACGGTGGTGAGCTATTATGGTAGCTACAGTTGCCCTGGGGCAGGCTGACAGAGGCGAGGCTGCCATAAATCGGTGCCACTGGGGCCTCTGACCACAACCAGCATGCAATTTGGGTGAAGTGTCTTGCCCAAGGACACAACAACTGAGGCGGTTGAAGCGCAGGATCTAACCGGAAACCCGCTAATTGCAGGACGAACTCCCTAACTCCTGTGTCACTGTTGCCGGTTTGTAGTCCACTGTTGCACCAACTAAGCATTTACTTATTGCCAACACGGAAGATTTTATTTATATACACTTGGACTGTTTCTAGAAACAGTAGAGACCCAAATGTGGGTACAAAAACATTCAAAATCAAATTTTTCATAATAGGACACCGTTAAACGTTCACTCTAAGCTATAATGGTAGCTGTAGAGCATAGTTAGCCATCATAATTAATGTTTTCATTAATATATCAATATTATAGCTCAGCATATTACTTTTGTTGTCATTGCACCGGCAATGGGTGATTTACTCCCAAATGTGAGTAGCCCAAAATTATCTTGAACATTTTGTTGGTATTGCTAGACAATAAAAGAAAGCAAGATAGCCAAAGAAAGATTTTTTAAGTTCCAGTTAAGGTGAACCAAGCATGAGTTAGACTGCAAGATTAAAAAGAAAATTTTAATTTATACCTACAGGGAACAACTCACTCACAGCGAGAACGGGCAAATTCTACACAAAAAATAACTAGACAGGGCTTCACACTATATTTCACCTAGTTGAAAAGCTTCAACTTAACAGCTCAGCTGAGACACTGAATCACAGATACAGATAAAGGGAAAAAAGGGAGAATTAAGAAAGAATTATGAGAAATGTCAAAGATGAGATCGAGAAAGATTGAGAGCCCAGGAGAATGGTAGCAAGCTTGTCAAAAAACAAAGAGGGAGACAAGGGAACGAACACAGATAAGAAAACTCACTGTTGTTTTTTATAACACAGAGAAGCATAGAAAATATTTCCAAGGGTGAGAAACAAAACATCTATCTCAAAATGGTGGGTGAATTGTTTCAGCAAATTTAATTAAGGTCACCTGAAAGAAAAATCTTATAAAAAATATGTCAATCTCCTTTAAATGTAACTTAATATTTTATCTATTTCAGCCAACTTATTTCACAAATTCATTCACAATTCAAACCTGCACAGCAAAATTACTGAGATGGCAGTAAAATGTGAGTTCTGCATATGTTACACATTGTCTGATTCCAAGAAAGCCATTAGTATAGCCATTTCACTTTTTGATAATAATATGATAGCTTTTTTTTCCCCTACTTCTGTAGGGCTATTATTCCATTGTGTTACATTGGGACGTATTGCAGCTCTTTTGCTCTTTCTATTCAAAATGAAGGAAATGAGTAATAATTTTGCATTATTGGCTATTGGTCTGGGATGTGGAGCAGGGAGACTTAAGTCCTTTGCTGACAACTTAATTGAACTCGTCATGATAATAGTCACAGATCACCAATGCTCACTGATCCTGGCGCACAATAAGCATCCAGCAAGGAGTTATGGTAACAAATAATTTTCTCTATGACCAATAAGTGTTTTATTTTAAAACGTAAACACACTACCCCCAAAGGAAAATTCAAAAACTATGTTTTGCAGAGAGGACATATATTTTATATGTTTGTATATATGCTTGCCTATGCCTGTGAATCCTATGTGTTTTTATGTGGGCTTGCTGGTGCATGTTTTCTGTGTATTTTTTTCTGGCAAAAGTGCAAAAATGCCTTAAATCCTAATATTATAAGTTAAGGCGGGAATATTGTCCCAAGTGTATTCCTAATACATAATTTAGCAAAAACATAAAAACTTAAAAAAGTGTATCATTTTTTTTTTAGTCTGTTTATGAAAGGTTGTGGATGGTGGTATGGGAAAACAACATCAGAAAGTATTTTCTAAAACCAGAACCTTACACTTATACCTAAAGCGTTCAATCTTCTACCAATTTTCAAAGAAAAATATTCCTCTGAACATTCAAACTAGTAATCTCAGCAACATATATTTTAAAATGCCATCATTTTCCCAAAGCTGACAGAAAACGTCTGCTGCTCCATTGCTTGAGTATCGTGTTAAGACACAATTATTGAAAGATTCCGTTTCCATCTTTCAGCTGCAAGGTGCCCAAAGTGTCAGACTTAGAAAACAACTTGGTTCCACTCTGAAGGAGTTCCTAAAAGGGCTGTAATAAGTGTTATTACTTTGCCTGGAGGAAATCATATCCATGCAGTCTGCCGACACATTTCTTAATGCTCCCACTTACCACACACCTCTTGCTCTCTTTCAGTTTGGATATGACACAACTGTCATAGATTATATTATTACAAGATTTAGTATAATCCTTTTTATGGCTTTGCCATCTTGGGTGAACTATTTAACTTTATTTAGGGCCAATGGTCGCAAATAATTGTCATGGCAGCTCATATTTGTATGCCAGTGCATCTGCCATACACTCTAAAACATATTTAACAGATACACCATTCATGCTCTAAAGGGCAGGATGAGCAAGAAACATGTGACTCACCCGCAGTGGGATGCCTTCTGTAAAACAACAATGGCTGAACCGATGTTGAATGCCGAGGTGCATGGTCACACAGAGCAGTATCAGTTTAGCTACAGCAAGGTCTATAGACAGGATAAATTTTATTATTTTGGTTGCTTATGGTAACACATTCAACGTACATTAAAAAAAAAAAAATGCCAAGTGATATGTTGATGTTACTGGGATACACACTGAAAAAACAATTAACTATTACCTTTTAATATGTCATATGATAGAGATAAATGAGTCTAATGCATCTGTAGAGCAAGGCAATCAATATTAGAAGGATTTAGGCTATTTAGTTCTCTGAACCTTTAAGCAACAACATGTCATGTTGATTTTAGGTGTAGGATTTGCATTTTAGACATTGGAAGTGTGCCTGTTGTATCAGCCTGAGGCTATTTAATGTAAAAAACATAACCTTTCTGGTACGACCAATCAATTCTGGAACAAAGCACTTTTAATTTCTGCAAACATCAAAGGCACTTTATGTCAGCAAGTTCAAGAGTAACAGATCACATGCTTTATTTTATGGTAAGATTTTCTAACATCAGTGGTCTCGTGGTTTGGATTTTTATGTGGATGTTTGATTTGGTGTTTTGAGTTCCTACTTGATGTTTTGTTTTTATTGTAATGCCTTTAAGTTTCAGTATACTTTTAACTCCGGTTATAGTTTATTAATGTCCTCAGTTGCCAATAGATCTGTGTTCTGGTTTGCACATGTAAAGCAACTGTAGTCATGCACTTGTATATATTTATTACTATACATATGTGTGTTTACTGACATGTTAAGGACTTCTCCTTTAACATGTTCAAGGTGGCAAAACAACTGTAATTTTCCAAGTGTCCTGCACGAGTGATTGAATTCTGTCAAACATAAACAAGTAGGACAAGTAAAGGTGTCCAAAATTTGTGGTTCCAGCAACTAAGGCCAGCCCACTGCCTCTTGAACTACTGAATGACTAGCTTTGAGAGGTAATTTTAAAGACTAAACCAATTTATATTTGCTCATTCATCAAATGCATTAACTGCTTACTCCTACTGAGGGTCAGAGCGTGCCAGAGCTCATCTGAATACAGACCGCAGGCTCTAGAAGAAAAAAAAATATATCCTTGATGAGTTTTCAGTCAGTTTGATTGACATATACAGACATCATACCTACTATTTATATCTAATTGTATGCAAATATTCAATTTTCAGTCTTCAGAACAATCAATATACATTTTCAACTATGAAAACGTTCTCTCTAGGATCTATTTAGTAAGCCATTTGAACTACAGAGAGCAGTCCTTTCAATTAGGGCTATACCTGAATCCAACTCTTTGAAACAGTCAACCCATCATAATATTTATTTCCCAGACACTCATCAATGAGTATCTTTAGTCTAAAAAAGGTCACCTTAAACTGCTTGAAGATACTTGGAGATGAGACAGGCAGTTAAGAAACCATGACATTTACTGTCAAACTGAATGAAAGTCCTATGTACTGATATTACAGCTACTTGCCGGGCAGAGAATAAACTGAACTAGTACTGAGTGTAGACTGTTTACTTATTAAAATGGCCCAGTGCCTGCACTCACACTGGTTTGCATACATAAATCTAAGACCAAACAAAAAATAAGAATTTAATGTTTTCCAAATCACTTCTAATCCTTTGGTTAGTTAGGCTAACCCTAACCCTACATATACATATTAATTCACCATGATGTCTGTATGAACCTATATGGTTCAGCATGTGTGCATAAAAAGTGTGCATGTGTAGTGACTCACTGCATTAGTGTGTCTCAATTCATATCAAACATATCAACCTCAAAACATGGATGACTTTCCCTTCCTTGGCAGCCTTCATCCCTCTAAATCCGATATTGATGCAAAAATATACCACAGCATCAACTCTGCCAGTGGGGTTGTGCCCGACTCAGAGGAAGAGTCTTTGTGAACAATGACATCCAAGTGAAAAACTGCCTGTTTACAAAGCAGTTGTTCTTCCTACTCCAGTGCAGGAAGCACAATCATAGGCTGGCAGAGGAAGCATCAATGTAGATTGTGTAGACATGGTTCCCATCATCAGAAACAAATGTAAATTATGTCTCCAGGAAAACAAGAATTGTCAAACCACACTAAAAGAACTGGCCATGAAATACCTTTTGACACCTATTAACATTGTTCAGTGCATCAAGGACAAGGTGTTCATTCCACTTATAATAAGTTGTATTTTTGTTGTAGATTATATGTTTATTTTTAACAATTACAAAACTAAAATTTTCTGAAAGTAAAAAGGTTTTGTTTTCCTAATTATCATCAGAATATACAATATAGGGGCTATTTAACCTTACTATCATGCAACAGTAAGAAAGTGAAATCATTTCCATGGGAAGAAGAATCCATAGGCCTCTCTAATAGTCTCTCCTCTTCATGCAAAAGTAATAATTTTATTTGGAATGTATACATACTTGAAACCATGCACTTCTTTTTGTCGGAGCTCTCCATTCAACTGTGCTTCATTAGCTTCAAATGGCTTCAGAGAATGCTCCCATATCAACAGATTTTACTCTGTCAAAAGGACAGATGGACTCTGCAGCTGTCGGTATGTTGTGTTCTTTCTCTCCTCTTCTTGCCTTTTTATTTCCGGATAGGGAATTGCTACACTACAGTACTTGTAAGATGTAAAATCTAACAAGAGCTGCTTAGCCTTTCTGACAGTAAGACCTTTGCACTGTTTCCAAATACACAAAACACAATTGAATTGATACTCCATATCAACATAAAGTCCATGTTTACACGATAATGATCCATTGAAAACAGGACTGTTTTTCTGTTTCTGTTAACACATCTACACAACAAATTTATTACCATTTCTGTGCAAATGACACTGGCAGAAATGTTAAAAATAGTGTCATTTCTGTGCCACAGCAGTAGTAAAGGGAGTGTTCTTTGAAACTCATCAAAATGCACACTCCCTTGAAAAAGGTGCCACAACTAGGTCCTACTGCTCATGTGCCAAAGCTTCATCATACAAGTAGATTTGATATTTCCTATGTACATGACAACAGAGACTAGGGTATTTCCAAAATGTTACACTCTGAAAATGGCAAGATTTGAAAACTTGTTTCAGAGAAACAGTAGAAACAGCAAAGCTTTTCTGTTTTTACCAACAACAAAAAAACATTGCATTAACATGGTAAAAGAATTTGAAGAGAATTTATCAGTAGTAAAGCGTGTCTAAGGGTTTTCAGTTTCTCCAAAAATTTTATTGGACAATAATTAGAGTATAGGTTTTTCACAGCAGAAAAATCTCAATTGTTTGTTGCAAATATTTAAAAAACATCATAATTTGAAGAATTTACCGTATTTGTGCATCTTTGTCCACGTATAAGGTGCACCGGATTATAAGGCGCACTGAATATTCTTCCCAAGTGAGTAATATCCCTCCGCCCCTTCACGTACACAGCTCTCTCCTGAGAGGGAGAGCTATCCGTCTCTGTCTGGAGGACAGAGTAGTTGGACTACACTGCCCTGTTTCTAACAGAACGGCAAAATAAATGTAACATTTATATTGAATTAACTTACTAGGTTTATTGTTGCTAGGGCGTAATCCGGGTAAGGGATGTCTATAGGCTCTCACATACTATGAGCTTGGCGTACTCCGCGCTGACGCTCCACAGACTTTTTACCCTTCATAGTCGAGCATACTGATGCCTACATTTCTTGAGGCAAATTCCTACAATTCCCACACTTTCTGACAGTGGGACGAAGTGGCAGAACGGATGTTAAAATGTGTGTGTAGCCAGTTGAGCAGAGTTGTTTCTTTTCTAGCAGGCTCCCACTGCACACCTGTCAGTGAGAACAGAGAGTGACCGCCTGCTTGTAGCAGCTCATTGTATCAAGGTTGTGTCACATATAAAACAGTTAGATAAAAAGCATTCTTGCTTTGGAGAAGTTTATACCGTGACACGTACCTGTATGCGCGGAGTCCGCGCAGAGACTGCCTAGAGTACACCTCGCATATGCGCACTCCGCGGAGGTCTGCACAGAGTGGGGGCCTTTATGTGAATGCACTTCTAGTTTCGACATTACATTCAGGCAGTCTTGCAGACAGCTCAGGGGTTCAATCAGGTAGTGACACAAGGTGTAACGTAATGCTCTGAATATCCATTGAGCAGAGTGGCTTTGTTGCTTACCAGAGTCATACTTACACATTTCAACAGATTTTTGAGTGCATTTTACCAAATAAAATCAGTTAGTAAGCACATCTTTAATCATCTATAAGGTGCAATATGCATTTTTGAAAAGATTTAAGGATTTTAAGTATGCATTATGGTCCGAAAAATACTGTATATGGCATGATATAACATTTAGAGCAAATATTCATTTAAAAAAAAGCATACACTGTTTTAGTGAATAGTTGGGGCATTAGTATCTTTTTATTAGCCGTTCTTTCCCACTCTCTTTACATACAGCACAGTAATCATATTCCTGTAACATTTTCATGGCTTGTCATGTGGTGGGCAGAGCTAAACAAGAAGGTACCTTCATAAACACTTATTCTGCAAACGAAAATATTACCTTCAGTACCGTTAAGCTGATGATAAATAATAAGATTTGAGGAAGCTAACGCTAGCCGCTACCTGATTACCAACGGTGGTCATTTGGTGTTACACGTCTTCAGACAAGATGCTACAAACACACACACATGGCACATGGTGAAAATTCACAGCAATGATTTTTTGAGAGGATAGCTGTTTTATTTCAAGATAAATTACTTTGAAATTTTTACTTTTAGATGGCAGTGGAAGCATTTGACTAAACTATTCTATCTCTCTTTGCCCAGGCAACTGCATTTGAGAAAGAAAAAAAACATTGAGTGTAGGTTGGAAGGCAGTGTTGCACGTTACTGTGAGAGAGAAACAAGCTCTAATACCTCTACTTGTACACAGTATAAATAAACAACCCGAAAGTCACTGATAATAAGCGGACATGGCAACACTGCTGGAAGCCTGGAACTCCATTTCCCAGAAATCCCTTTTCCCGTTTGTCATCAGATTCTTTAACAAACGTGCAATAAATCATAACTTTTTGGGTTACTTATTGTTGTAACATCAATAATAATATGGTTATATTTATTTCAACTATTTTTGAAATAAAAAAAATAAATCATCTGTACTTATATTGCACTTTATCAAGTGCAGAGGACTCCAAAGCACCTCACACTACATCCACATGCTGATAGTGGGGCACACTGACAGAAGCAAGGCTGCCATACATCGCTGCCACAGCCCTGACCACTCTGACCACTGTTAACACACTGCGGAAAGGGAACTAAAAGCAAGTAAAATTTTCTTGAAATTAATGTAGCACTTAAATTAGGAACAATTCATCTCCATCATCTTATTTCAAGTGAAGGATCTCTAATTATGGTATTTTAAAAATACTAATTCCATTAGCAAATAGACTTTTTTTACCTGCTCAAATCAAGGAAAATTACACTGATTACAAGAAAATTTTACTTACTTTTAGTTCCCATTTTGCACTGCAAGCAAAGCGGGAAACGTGTCTTGCCCAAGAACAAAAACGGCTGAGGTCGGAAGCAGACCAGCAACCCACGGATTCCACGTTTAAAGTCCCAAGCTCCTGCATCACTGTCACAAATAAATGTCCCCCCATGATGCCAAAGGTGAGGCAGTAAGCCAGCTGGTGTTGTGTATGGAAGTGTTGGAAAAATAAAGAGTCTCATTGAGCCATGCGGCAACACAAAAGCTTCAAGTCCAGTCTCCTTCCACATCATGTGGGAAACACACCAAGAAAACTAAGTTTCACTACTAATTAAACAGGTTAGGGTCACAAAGCAGCGCACTGTTCACATAAGGAAAAAAAAAACTGCGGATACCACCGTCTCTGTTTTTGAGCAATGCGAGCCAACAATCATAAGACCACATCATAACAGGAAGAAGAAATGTAGGAAGAAAAAAGCACAGCTATTGACAATGTTTTTTTTTGTTTTTTGTGGAGCCGTGATTGATACTGTTGTGTGGAGAAGTCTGTGTGGATGTGTAGCAAGATCAAAGACAGTGACAAACGGACGAATATCTTGAATGTTGTTGTCATACTTACAGGTATTGAAACCCAATAAAGGGGATGCAAACTGGTCCGCAAACAGTTTCTAAACTTAGCATGAATGAAAATATAGTGAAGTTAGCACCACAATTTTTTGTGAGTGTATTTAGAAGATTCTTTCACACGATCACCCTTAGGAGCAGAAGAGCAGGTAGAATGCTTTTGCACATGCGCATTTATTCACAGACACTTTCCATACAATCTGACAGAATATCAAATACTTGGAAAAGAATAGGTAGAAATTTAAATGTATAAATGTCTGCTAGAGACATGCACCAAAAAGATTTGCATTAATAACTGCAGCAAAAGGTGGTTTTACAATGTGTTGACTCCAAGGGGCAAATCCAACTACCCACCACACTTTCAAAATTTTTATCCATAAAAAAAGTCTATCCATTCATCATCTTCATTCCACTTACCAATATTGCACTACCTTGTACTGGTCTATCATAGTCCCTATAGGGCACTGAAAACAAAAATGGCTAAAAATTGCTGTTTAATCCAAAATTAAAGCATCCAAATAAAAATATATATGAATGTGCATGCTCCTGAACAAAGATTTTGACAAATTGTTTGATCAAAGGGTTGCATTTAACCCTCTCTTTGAAAAAAAAGGACAAACAGGGCTGGAAAATCAACCTGTCCACCACCCTCAACTCACGGTCTCCTCCCACCTGGTGATTCTATCATAGAGCTCTGGCACTAATATGGCTGATGCAGTTTCTGCCCTTAGGTGGTAATAAAGTGACTATAGGAGCTGACCGGTTCTGACTACCGACATGACAGCAGGTGTGAGCTGTGAAGAGTGTGACTGTGAAAATGTGTGTTTTATAGGTGTGTGTGCGAGACAGACGGGAGGAGAGAGTGTATGATAAGCATGAGAATGAACTATTCTTCGCCTCACCACAAATCCAGATCAATTAGTTGGCCTAATAGCTCCCCTCGCGGTTAGCCGTAAAATCCTCGGGGCTGCCCCCCTCACATTTATCTTTACTGCCACATCTCTGCAATCTATCATCCCTCTTTCTCTTTCCAGCTTGTGTCATTTCTTCTCTCTTTTCTTTCTGCTCCCGGATCTGTTCCAAGTCATCTCTCCTTTAACCTACATTTATGCGCCAGCTTGGTAAACGGTAATCAATGTCTCACAACCAGTGCACTGTTTCATCTAAACGATTTCTCATGGAGGCTGTGTGTGAGTGTATATGTGTATGAGAAAGAGAGTGAAAGAACAGAAAATATGGGCAGAGAGGAAAAAAAACAACACAAAGTGAGAGATATGTTTTTTACAGTGTGGCTCGCATAAGCTTTTTTTATGCATGTAAGCTTTTATTTATTTTTTTATATATATTTTTTGGTTTTTATGAGATTTGAAGATTAAAAATGTGTGAAAAATGCTCGCCTAGATTGGCAACCAACTCCAGAAACACACAAGTAATGCATTTGCTTTAGTACATAAATCACAATCAGCCCGGTCTGCCATCTGGGTTTACGGCTACATGGCCCTTGTAATGTACATGCTAGTTAGTCCGCAGATGAATAAATGTGGAGAATGGATGCACATGTGTGAAATAGACAGAAAGATGGGATAAAGAAAGAACATTTTAGAGAATTTGGTAATCTGTGAATCAGCTAATGGCTCAAAGGTTCTGTTAATTTTCTTTGTGGACATTCAGCCGACAACACAACCACTGAAAGGTCATGTGTCATGTGATTAACGTATAACATTGCAATGTTTCTTCTTGGAAATCTTGAGTCATTCAAATGGATGTAACATTGACATGTGCCACCCACTTACTGTTCTTGCAGACAAGGCATTTCTGCAGAAAGTGAGTCCTCATGAACACAGAGAAAGACCGAAGTTGTCTACGACTTTCCCAGTTCTCGAATGAGCCTGTGAGATGTGCCAGAGGAGGAAGCTTGACATCACTGGACGTCCTGCTACCACAACAAAGTTACAGTCACAGCTAGTTTGCGTTAGTGTAGTTGATCAGTGTAGGCGTCCCATAATATGGGACCCAAATTATGTTAGCACATGTTGGAATAATTCCATAATGGGCCAGACATGTGGCTTGTAAACGTTAGCAACTTTGATTTAGGCGATATGGCTCCACTGCCATGGGTGCCATTCCCGACAGGGCCAGCATGACGACTCAGTAATGAATAAATGAATTGTCAATTGCTTACTTGTTTGTAAATCAGTGGGGGCAATCATTCAATTGTGTTGTTTAGTATAGTATAGTATAGTTTAGTATAGATTAGCAGGGCCCTCACCAGGGATTTTATTGTCATGGCCAGCTGTGAGGGGGAGGGGGGGGTGGATGTGTGGGTGTGCACGCTGGTTTGTCATTTCATGCCTCTGACCGACGCATTCCCGCAGTGAAGCATTGCATGTCCAGCTAAAGGGGGCTGTCGTCATGCTAATACAGCTAGCGCAGGCTTTAATGTTGTCAGGGGGGGTTTATAGCTGAGCTGATGCAAGTTCAAGAGCTTTATTGCCTTTTCTATGTTGCGCTACAAAATCCGTGTCATACTGTTCTGTGTCGTGTTAACGAGCGTCACGGTCTAATTTCAGCGTAACTTTGAATACCTTCAGCGTAACGGTCCATGCGATGAAAGGCACTGGCGATAACCCTTATAGTGTATTGTAGTATAGTAAAGACTTGCAAGAAAATAGATTGTCCACAGCTGGAGATGATGGATGCAGACATTATACCGGGTCATGGGCTGCTTATTCAGCAATGAAAGGAATAGTTCTTCACTCTGCTTTAAATATTTTGACAGCATTTGATCATCTTGCCAAAATAAAAACAAAAAAAAATGGAAGACTGATAAAATCTAAATTGGATGGATCTAAGTTGAAACAGAGATCCTGTAAACACATTTAAATTATGAAATCTCTATTCTATTTGTACAAAAGAAATGCAATAAATACAAAAAGAGCATGGTCAAGCTGTTTTTTACCCTTTCACACTCAATTAAGAATGATTTT
>NC_046380.1:12428736-12495975 GCF_011125445.2 Fundulus heteroclitus | reverse complement strand
AAGTATCACGTGTTTGAATGGCAATTCCAAGTCTTGGCAACAACCAAGAACAACCAAGTCTTTAACCCCTAGTGCATGTCTCTGATGACTGAAATAAACATTTTCAGATGCATGTTATCTAGCCTGCCTATGACACTTTAGGTTGATAGATAAATAGATAATTACTGTATTGATCCCCTATAGGGGAAATTCTTCTGCCCGATAGCATTGAAAAACACGTAAAATAGGGAAAAAAAATTAAAATTGGATTTAAAAAAGTAAATACACAAATAAAATAAAGAGGCAGTCCTTCAAGAAGCATTAAACTGTCTAATGGCGCCGGGACAAAAGATATTCTGTACCTCTCCATTCTGCTTCTCATGGAGATCAGTCTCAAACTATGGCTGCTTTCCTGAGCAACCATAGTGCTGTGCAATGGATGGCTCCCATTGGCCCTTATGGACTTCATCATTGCCCTAGTCCTTTTCTCCACCAGTTCCTCCATAGAGACTGCCTCCCTCCCCATCACTGATGCACATGTCCTGATGAACTTGTCTATTCTGCTCGTGTCCCTGCTAGTAATGCTGTTTCCCTGCAGACAACCTCAAACAGAACAGCGCTGGCCACAACTGACTGATAAAAGAGGAAAAGCATATCCCCACACACATCAAATGACCTAAGTTATCTGAGGAAGTAGAGTCTGCTTTGCCCCTTTTGTATGCTGCATTTGCCTGCCCCGACCAGTCCAACTCAAGGTGGACTCCGGGGTACTTATATGTGGAGACCACCTCGATTTCCACATTGTCCATGATGACAGGCTATGTTGAGCTCTTCTCTTGCTAAAGTCCACAATCATCTCCTTTGTTTTGCCAGTGTTTAACACCAGCCCATTGACCTTGCTCCACTGTAAGAACTCGTCGATCACAGCTCTGTACTCTGATTCGTCCCCACCCTTCAACCAGGCCACTACAGCTGTATTGTCAGAGTATTTCTGAATATGGCATGTTGGTGTCACATAAGCAAAGTCCGATGTATAAACTGTGAAGAGGAATAGAGAGAGGACAATTCCCTGAGGAGCAACCATGCTTGTCATCACTGTTCCAGAGACAGGCTTCCCCAGTCTAACATTTGTGGCCTCTCTGTCAGGTAGCTGTTGATCCATGAGATAAATCTCTGGTCCACCTGCCATTTCTGAAGCTTCTCCTTCAGGATTTCAGGATGGATGGTGTTGAATGCGCTTGAGAAGTCAAGGATCAAGGATCATAAGCCGCACATATCCCCCTGTGCCATCTAAAAAGAGAGTGTCCTGTGCAGCAAGTAAAGAATGCCATCCTGGTATTTGGTGACATCATATTGGCATTCAACACAATTATCCCGCATCACCTGGTGAGCCAATTGTTCCCCTTGGAATCAAAACCAGCATGTGTAACTGGCTGCTGGATTTCCTCACAGATATACCCCAGTTGGCCTGGGATGGCAAAAACACGTCCTCAGCACCGGTTCTCTCCAGAGCTGGGTACTGAGCCCATTGCTCTTCACCCTAATGACCCAGGATTGCCATGCCAGGTGCAATATGAACCACATCATTAATTAAACAGACGACATGACAGTGGTGGGTCTCATTAGGGACAACAGCAAACTGGCCAACAGAGAAGAGGTGAAACACCTGGTGGACTGGTGTGACAAAAAACAATTTGATCCTGAATGTCAACAAAACAAAAGACATTGTGGTTGACTTCAAGAAAAATCAGCCAAGTCGCATACCCTTCCTCATCAACAATGCCACAGCAGAGCAAGTCAGCAGCATCAACTTTCTGGATGTTTAGATCACAAACACTTTGACCTGGTCCTTCCACAGCTCTGCTCTTGTGACTAAAGCATAGCAATACCTGCACTTTCTGCAATGGTTGAGAAGAGAAAACCTCCCTCCACCCATCCTTACCACTTTCCATGAAACTGCTCACAGATGCTGTCTGACCAGGGCTTCCCCCACTATTGACTGTTCATCCTGCTGCCCTCTGGCAAGAGGTTAAGCAGCTTCAAATGCAGAACAACCAGTTTCCACAACAGCTTCATTCCACATATAAAGGCGCATTCACATTGAATGTGAATGTGGCAAACAAAAGACAGATTTACATGATATCCCTATGCACAGGTGCAACACAGGAGTGATGTGACAAAGTGATGCTAAGCGAGACCACAGAGGTAATTCTAGCAATACAAAATGTGCCATTTTGGCGATTAAAGCGAAGCCAGAGCGACACGACACCTGCGATGGATATGAAAGAACAACTTTCACAGTTGAAAAATCTTAACTTTTGTGTCTTGTCGTTGTCGGTTGCAACAAACAATCAGTAACTGGACATAGCTGTGATGTGGGGTGAAGCACTTCAGCAGAGACAAAGCAGTTTTCGTTCAACATGGAAGAAAAGCTGATAATGGCGGTCAGCAGTTGGCCTGGGTTGTTTGATTCAACCAGGTATACTACAGAGACAAGTCCACAAAGGACATAGCCTGGAGAAGAGTGAGTGAGGAGACTGGAGTGGCAGTTAAGTGAAAGCGTCACTAGATAGCGTCATTGTACTAGTTTTTCTAGCTTATCGGCCGGTGTGCAATTGCTGTTGCCGTCTATGTGAACAGCCGGCAACAGAGAGCAAAAGTGCTGACATTGTGTCGCCATTCGAGTACAATGTGAACGCACCTTAAGACTGTTAAACTCCCCATAATCCTCCTCCCATTTATACAAAACTAGTCACTTTATATGGCCACTGTGAATTATATTGCCCTGAGTAACTAATATCTCCATTGTCATATTCCTGTTCAATTTTGCATACATTCTGCTGCTACATATACTTGTTAATTCATATACAAGTAACTTTCTGTACATATAAATTTCTTCTTGGTTTACTGCTACATTTCTGACTATCGACTTGTATGTATATATATATATATATATATATATATATATATATATATATATATATATATATATATATATATATTCTATCTATTTTTTTTATTTGCAACCAAATATTGTTCAGATATCAACTGTGAATGTTGCAGATGAATGGACAATTAAGTCTATGTCTATGTTCTAAATAGGCTGGACGATAACTCAATAACAATTTACATTTTTATTCCAATAGGACATGTGGTTCCACAGAAAAACGTTTCAGAGCACGAACAGTTTCCTCCCTTTTGCATTTTCTAGCCTCTCATGTAGGGTAATACTACAGTCATTACACCAAGACTTCAGAGAGCATATGTTTTTTTTTTTTGTTCCGAGTCTCAAAGTGAGTCTAAGTCAAGTCACAACTCTTTAGGGCACATATCTGTGTCTAGTTTAAGGTCTTGGCTTTGTGACTTATATGTGATAGCCCGAGACTCAAAATCAAATCACCATATCTGACACCAAAGAAATGTAAATGAATAAGTCCATAAACTATTTGCAATAAAGTATTGCATAGAGAATAACTACTAAACACACTGATGTAAATATATTTATTACTTGGGAGACAAACCCTTCTTTAGTGAGGTTAACTTGACACCTCCTGTTCTTATAAACTTGCAGCAGGCATCAGTTACTAAAATTTAATTACTAAATTTAAACATTAATTTTGCAGGTTCTGGAGGCCTCTTCTATCAACAGTTTTCAGTTCTTTCTTTTGATCTTCAATGAAGTTCAACTCAGGTGATTGGCAGGGATATTCAACCTTATTTGTTTTTTCCTAAAAAACATTGGTGGTTTTTCAAAAATCCATCCTAGATTCATTTTATTTCTCGCAAGTGACTGAAAGATTGCCACCATACCGTCGTGTTTTTGGGGTTCATGTGCCGATGCAATTCCTCCCCTGAACATGCTGTGTCGAAAAAAACAAATTCATATTTATATTTCTGGTCACAATCTGAGCACACCTACTAAATTATCCCAGTCTTTAAAGGCAGCATAAGAAAAATTTTATTATTTTTAGATAGAAACAAACTAAAAATTGTTTTGTGAGAAACTAAGGTCATGCTTTGTAAGATGGAACTATGGTAGTGCATCACAAAATCTACCTCTCGGTGCTATTGTTCTCTCCCTCTTCTCCTCCGGTGCTCTTTATTTTTTTGTAGTGCCGGTGTCAGTCACCGTTCATGTATGTGTTATGTGAACACAGTGTTTTGCTGTGTATTTATCCTTTGCAATATTGCACTACGAGTCACAGGTGAGAAGGGAAGTGGAAATAGGTGCCAGTGTTGTAGCTGGATCAGAGCTAGAAAGAGCCGTAGATTGATACACCATCTTGTTTTGTTCTACAGACTGTGTTCAAGCTACACTTAGCGGTGAAAAATATCTTATTGCTCCTTTAAAATACTATTCCAAAGGTTTTGAGACAGACTTTTCTCTGCTGTGGAGGGTGGTGCAGCGAGCAGGTAGAGAGTCCATTGTTGTTGTTTGCTTAACTCGTTTTCACATAGGAAAAATGTGTCTGCTAGTTTTAGGTCTTTCTGAGAGTGTGTGGACCACTTTACTTGGCTCTTGTCCCCTATGTCAGAAATGTTGAGAGGATAACCTGTTTGTGGCTGGTTTAAGCTTAGAAAATTGTCTCTTTCCAATTTCATCGGTATATTTAGCAACAATAAGGTTACTACAAAAAGTCAGATCATGAGATGCTTTTTGTGCCATATCTTGGTAATGAGAAGCCATTTTATAGAACAGGCAAGAAGGACTAAATCAGATTACAGATGAAAGATTTAGTCATTAAAGATGAAAGATTTTAGATATTAAGTATACTTTTAATGCCTTTATACAGTTTTTTTGTTTTTGTCTTCTATTCCAACTCTGTGACTTTTCACACTATTACACATAACTTAATTTATTTACCTATTTGTTCTATTTGTAGAGTGAATTTCATCCAAACCGGTCCACTACAAATATATTTTCTTTAGAAAAACATTGCTCGTTTTAAAACTTATTTTCCTTTCTGCACCTAAACGATGCTTCATGTAATACATAGTTCGCCTTTTACTTCTACCTCCTTTGGTATAAAGCTCTTGGCTTCAGTTCATGGTCAATTCCCATCTGACTGGCTGAATGGAGCCATGTTACTAACACATCTACATAGCATTGACATAGACTAGAATGTTGGCTTGCTGTTTCTGCTTTAAAACTTAAAACCACTGTGAAAACTCTTAGACTTTGATACCATTTAATAAGAAAATACCCAGCACGCATTACATCTTGGCTTGATCTGTTAGTCTAAATGTAAAGTAAACAAAAAAGAAGAAATTCATTGAAGACACTATACCAATGTAATAGAACAAAAACCACTCCCAGCCGTTCTGATTTGACCAACACCACTCTAATCTCCCCCCACTATAGTCCGTCACTCCCACCTTTACCTGAACCTGACATTGCCCAGGGGGCATTAAACTCACTGGCCCCGTTTGATTTAGGCAGGTCAGGTGTCAGTGTTCACTACAAGCCCATGGTGAACCATGAATAATGGATCTACCACGGGTATGGGTCTCCCTGAGACTCCCAGCTGCTGTCGTTCCTCTCTGCAGCTGTGACTGGAATAGTCAATATTCCATTAACAAGCAATGATTCATAAAGGTTTCCAGCACCAAGACACAAGGAACAGAAAAACATGTTAGAGGGGGAGTTAAATGAATATTCTTAATGAAACTTGATGAATATATTTATACATCAATTATCTAAAATAAAAGACCGAAAGTCAACAGTAAAGCAAGTAGAAACTCAGCTTCATTCTAAAAAAAAGGGATATTGACGAGCCTTTTAGTTGAATAACCAATCACAAAGGGAAAAAAAATAGAAACATTGTAAGTTATTTAATATTACAAGATTGAGGTATTCCGGTCATAATATTCAAAGGTCTGTTTTTTTAAGTCATTGATCCAATTCTCTTCTCATTTATTAACCTTTACAAAGAAAATATAAAAAGAACTGCATTTACAGTGTACTGTTAGAGTCTAATGATCTTTGATGATACCTCTCCTGAAAGAAAGAACTAATGCTTTCTCCTGTCATTTTCTTCACAACATGCTTGTTTACACTTCTCTTGCTTTTCATCTTTTTCCCCCTGAGGTACAATCTTGGAAATACTACACAAGCTTTTTCATGACACAGCATCTATTTGAAAAGCAAGGAACAGCTTTCCAAATAATTCTTGCCTGTTGCCACATAGAGACACAGCTGCAGTTTAAATAAAAAAAAACAAAATCATTATCAGTAATAATGTTACTGCTCTGTAAAAGCTTTTGCAGTAATGTGAAAGAAAAATAAATGTGCCATTAGGATGATTTAATATGACAGGGAATATGTCTGAATGTAGACAGAGAAAAGTATCCTTTAAGATTATTCAGTGTCTTAGCATTTGCATGTTTTTCCATTCAAATGACAGAATTGTGCTTATGGTAATACATTAGAATTTAAATGTATTAGCCGTTTAACCATTGTACACTATTGAGTTTTACTAAATCATGTGAGTTCAATGTGCCACGTGGTTGCTAACCAACTTCATTGTAATTGGTCTCTCTAAATTGTCCTTAGATGTGAGTGTGTGCGTGAATGGTTGTTTGTCCTGTCTGTCTCTGTGTTGCCCTGCGACAGACTGGCGATCTGTCCAGGGTGTACCCCGCCTCTCGCCCAGTGAACGCTGGAGATAGGCACCAGCAACCCCCGCGACCCCATGAGGGATTAAGCAGTTTAGAAAATGGATGGATGGATAGAACTTAATTGTTCAAAGTCTACCTTGGTAAGAGCAACATGGTACAGACAGTTTTTATTTTAAATTTTTTTGAGGGGGGGGGGGGGGGTTGAGCATTTATCCTCAAATGATTAGATGAGATCCTTAGAGACTACAACATATGTGGCAGTATAAGATATATTGTAACAGCAGAAATAAGTTTCTAAAATAGTGTTTATGTGAACTGCTATGACATTTTTTTTTAAGATTGGAGCTATTTTCACATGACTGATGTCCATTTTTGATATGAGGTCACGCTCACTAGTTGTTTGATTTGAAACGTATCTATAGTTCATTGAAGTGAAGATCCAAAGAGAGTTATCCACTGCAGTTGGAATATTGACTGGGGATACAATCTCAAAAGAACCATACTTCAAAATATAAACTGTGTCTTTAAAGGTAAAAGTCCCGTAATTTCCGCTGATGCATTATAATCATAGTAAACAAATATGACCAAGCAAATGCCATGTGAAAAATACTGCACTTAAATAAATGTACTCTACATGTTTTTGGAGACCAGGAAAACCATATTCAAAAGAATTTCCTAAGTTCTTGTTTTGTTTTTCAGACATTCTGGATTTAGTATATTCTACAAATATGACCAAGCAAATGCTGGGTGAAAAAATATGCACTTAAATAACCTTCCAGATGCACATATACTGGCATGTGCAAATATTGATCCAAATTCAGGATTCATTACTGAGACTTAATATAATCCCTGTCATGTCATACAAATTTCCATGAGTAAAATGATATTTCAGTGGTGGAGAATGCATGCTAATAGACAAAAAATATGTCCCTCAACATAAGAAGATGGCCTACTAAATTTAATATTGAGCTGATCCCACAGGGAGGTATCATATTGAAAATATGTGTGCTGGACCAGTTTACATATGATAATACAAGCTAGTCATGACAGTGAAATATTCTATTCTATGCGTTTATAAGTGATAAGCAACTCCAAAAAGATTACACATAAGCTATTTTTACATACCACTGATATGCAAGGACCTCTATTGGGGGATTAGGAGCATTTTTTTTGTTTAGATGTTTTAGTTTTAAATATTTGTCTGGAGACTCAATGTGAATTTATTTAGAAAAAAAGCTGAAAGCCGTATTTATTTTACCAAATATTTAAAGCTACTGTAAAATCTAAGTTTTTCAAACCTACTTGGGAAGTTAAAAGTTAGGTTAGATAGATTGAAAATGTCAGCTGCCAGTTCTACTGTTTGTTTACCGTCCCTCAGTTGCTATTGAATGACAGTATGAAACCCATGATATGCTTCAACTAGAAAGGAGGGGGAAATCAGCCCTGTGACTAAGGCAAAATGATGGCTTTTCTGACTGACAGACTTTGTAAACTTGACAGAATTTACTGAAATCCAAAGCAAACTGTGATGTGGCAGTGTTTGTAACTGCTGCCATCAATTGCTATGGATGTTGAGTATTATATGAGAGAATGAGAGAAAGGCTAACTAAATAAATAAACTCTTTGAAAAACAAACTGCTAAAGTACAATAAATGAAAAACAATTACATAAAAAAAGAAAAAGCTGACTGGGCAGCAAAAGGTTTGAAATCTCACCTTTGTTTTTCTTCGTCAGAATTGTAATTAACTGCATAAACAAACTGGCAGGGGATGTGGGACAGCATGAACTACAGCCTGTCATTTAAAATGCAGGCAAGACATTTTATGTTTTAGTGGCAAATGTCGTATCAATACAAGCTAAAACAGCTCCAAGCATAATTGTTCTGTTTATCAGTTCCATTACAGACCTTCTAGAGGCATCAAGCCATGGCAATAAATAAGCCCAGGTACTGTGGAGTTACAGTGCAATACCCCATCTTACTTGATAGATCTCTAATAAACAGTGCATCCCTCACAAAGTGAATTATGCTATCTATTTCAATCTCTTCTACGACACAACATCTCCCACACCAAAACAATTACCAAGAGAGCTGATACACTTTACTGCCAAAGCCATACTTTATGCCCCTATTTTAACCCTAACTATTTTAAGTGAATAATTTATTTATTTATTCATTAAATTTATCTGGCTGTTCAGCTATCTATCTGTCTTGTTATCAATGAAAATCTGATCAATAACAAAAGTAAATGTTATTAAGGTAATGACAAATCGTACATTGGATTTTTGTGAGGTAATTTTATTTATTGTAAAAAGAACAGAAAGATCATGTTACTAAAAAAACATTAAAAAGGTTCTATTTTGCTTAGAATTTACAATTATATCATAGAGTTAGTATAACAGAGAACTTTAAAGATACGTATTTACGCCATTTGACTTTCTTAAATTTACACAGCAGTAATTCCATCTGGTTGCACACATTTTTTTCTGGATAATTATCATGCCCTGCTGGCGTAGTGAATTGGACAACAAGCTTAAGCAATGGAGGCGAGCGAGTTTGGAACTCGCAAGTCGAAAAGTCCAAGAAAAGTCCTAGATCAAGTGTAAAAAGGTCCAAGAAGATGTTTGATAACAAGGGGGATAAAACTCGAATTGCGCTGGGAAAACAGTGTGACAGGTTGGCTTGGTTGGGACTTATTAATAGCTATCAATAGCATTGATTTCCTTACAAATATATATATGTATATATATATATATATATCTATATATATATATATATATATATATATATATATATATGCAGCAAGGGCGATTTAGAGCTTTTTATTCCTTTTTTTGAAAGGAAAGACAGTGTAGCTTCTCTCTTCCCAAAGCAGCCCAAGTCACAGTGTGATATGTACCTTTTAAAGCTTTATACCAGTGGTCCAGAGTGATATTACCCTAAGCGGAACAACAAATATGCTCTCTGTATTTTAGAGGTTCATTGGAGAGTTTTGTATTGTTAAAGTTCCAAAGAAAACTGATAAGAAAACCTAGGTGTTCTTTTCCCAATGTATGTTATTGGCTTTATTTTAACTTCTGGTGTACAGGCATGTGGTGGGATGTAAACACCAGCCAGAACAAATGAGAAGAACTCTATTGGTGAAAAATAAGGCTTACAGTCTATAAAAATTACTCCACAGGCCTGATGTACAAAGGAGCTTGCAGATCTCATTCTAGTGGTTGGTGATAAGGAGAAATCCTGAAACTTACAGCACATTAAAAAATTCAGATGTACAAGACCGAGCATAGACAGGTCCCAGTTTGCATGGAATTGTACGTAAATGTATGTGTACCTTGGGCCGGCCTGTCCTCACCCCTAATTTCATATTCTAGTCAGTGTGAATACCTGGAAGTCACCCACCACGTGTGCAAATAACTATGGCAACGACACTGTCAGACAGTCAGAGACACCTCAAGAGTTATTGATAGTGAATGACAGCAAATCAACAGTGACATCAGCGACTCATAAAGGAAACTACCTGAAAATATAGTTTGCTTGCGTACTCATCAAATTATCAAATTCAAAGAGCACTTTCCGGCTGCAGCACTGAGTTAGTTATAGCTTAATCCTGATTGTTGTAAGGTACACCGAATCATTGTAATGACATGAATATGCCTTTAATAATAAAAAAAAGACATTTGTTCCCACACACACTAGGTGGAATACTGTATTTTTCTGACTATACGACTATAAAATCCTTAAATTTTCTCAAAAATGTATGGTGTGCCTAATAATCTGGTGCACCTTATGTATTATTATCGTACTTGTTCTGCTTCCTAACATATTTTATGTGGTTCAATGCACTCAAAAATCTGTCAAAATGTGTAAGTATGACTTTGGTTAGCAACAAAGCCTCTGCGCTCAATGGACATTCGGAGCATTACGGTACACTGTTTCACTACCTGATCGCCACCCTGTGCAGTCTACAAGACTGCCTGACTATGAGGTCTAATCTAGAAGTGCATTCATGTAAGGAAGCTCGTGCCCGAAGTATGCGCTAGCAACAATAAACCAAGGAAGTTAATTCAATATAAAAGTTAAGTTTATTTTGGCTTTATGTTAGAAACAGGCAGTGGGGTCCAACTACTCTGTCCTCCCAACAGAGACGGATAGCTCTCCCTCTCAGGTAGTATGTGTGTACGCGGAGGGGCGGAGTGATATTACACACTTGGGAAGAATATTGAATGCACCTTATGATCCGGTGTGCCTTATGGTCCCAAAAATATGGCACTTGAAATTTTTAAGACAAGAGTATGTTTCGTATAAATAATTCTTATAATTATGAATTCTAAGTTGAGAAGGATTATGGCAGTATGAGTTATAGCTAGAACTATATTTGGAAACTGGCTTCTCACTGCAAGTGATTAAGAGCCCTGGTTAAGAAGTATCTGATCAACATGTGGATGAGATCCTCCCAGGGGGAAGGCTGTGGATGACTTGGGGTTTAAAAGCTTGGATTGCAAAAACTGTAGCAGAGTTAGAACTTGAAATGGCGACGCATGGTTCCTCCCGGTTTCTCTCTGTAACACTGGGGCCAGCTCAACAATAATTATCCTTCTAGTGGTAATGCCTAGCAATTTGGGCATTTTCTTAGCCAGGGAATGAATATTAGCCAGATGGATTGAAGATGTGCGCAGTCCCTGTTGCCAAAGCTTCATAACTTGCTTTGTGAATCACAAGCTTTCTATGGTAAATATCATAGAAAGGCACTTTTGTGCTAACCAAGATCTCATTGAAGGTATAGGGTTAAAATAAAATAGAGAAAAACCTTCATAGAGAAGACTGCCTTATGTTTATGAGTTCCTCTCTAGTGAAAGTGATCACAGAATGGTGGCAGAGAGGCGAATAAACACAAAAATAGTAACAACAAAAACATGCAAATTGCAAGAAAGCAAAGGCATCTTAAAAGAGAAGTGATTTCATTTATCAAACCTTCAGTTATTTCACTCGCAGTTCTTTTGAAAGAAGTGTTATGGTGAAGCACCAAATAATATATATATATATTATATGAGCACAGAGTCTGCAGAGTTAAGCCAGGATTAACAAAGAAAAGAGAGTAATCACTGTCATATTCCAGCAAATATTTGACAGAAGTTAAAGGTTATGTTAAGCCAAATAATTTATAAAACACACTGCAGTATTGAGTTTACTTTGTTAAATAATTGCAAGTTTGCATCTAATCAAAAGTTTTAAGGTCCACCTTTGTCAAAACAAAATTTTATAATTTTAACAAATGATTTTGCAAACTAAGCCAGCAAATAGTGGAAGCCAGAGAAAACAGTAGAAGTACAACTAAGTAAAAGCTGAGACCTGCCATGACACCTCTTTTTTTATAAATAAGGAAACTTTTCAGAGAATGAGTTATAACTATATTATTGCTAACAGTAAATTAAAAAACGGGAGTAGACATTCATTTATAAAACTGTAAACAAAGAGATTAGAATGCATAGACATGATCAGGTAAAGAGAACCATGACAGCACTTAATATCATTGTCAGTAAATTCAGGTTTCCCTGATTTTCCAATCATAGCTCATGCTTGGAGCCAAAGCAGTGCTGCAAAGTGGGACGGTTTCCAAATCCCCTAGCTCAGAAGTATTGTTGTCTCTTGGGTATTATCTTACAAAGCCCATTATGCTGCCGAAAAGAAAAAAGAAGACAGAGAACCCAGAAGTGTAGTAAGTCTAGCATGCACAGATACATGCATACACCAGACACACTGCCACATGCATGTGTGGTAGTTTAATCTTTTCAAAGATGTGTATTATCAGTACAAATCCCTGTGTGCACCCGGATTACTGATATGTGTGCACACAGCTGTGCAACATTAAAAACAGATATAACATCTTCATACATACCATAAATCTGCCTGTGATAGATAATGAAAACACAGCAAATTCACCAATGTGTAAACAATATGTAAAAGCACCAAACCCTTCCACCATATAAACTACATTCAGCCAGTATACAGTAAACGGTAAATGGCTTGTAGTTGTACAGGGCTTTAACTAGTCCGACGGCCTCAAAGCGCTTTCCACTACAATCAGGCATTCACCCTTTCACACACACATTCATACCCTGACGGTGGTGAGCTATTATGGTAGCTACAGTTGCCCTGGGGCAGGCTGACAGAGGCGAGGCTGCCATAAATCGGTGCCACTGGGGCCTCGGACCACAACCAGCATGCAATTTGGGTGAAGTGTCTTGCCCGAGGACACAACAACTGAGGCGGTTGAAGCGCAGGATCTAACCGGAAACCCGCTAATTGCAGGACGAACTCCCTAACTCCTGTGTCACTGTTGCCGGTTTGTAGTCCACTGTTGCACCAACTAAGTATTTACTTATTGCCAACACGGAAGATTTTATTTATATACACTTGGACTGTTTCTAGAAACAGTAGAGACCCAAATGTGGGTACAAAAACATTCAAAATCAAATTTTTCATAATAGGACACCGTTAAACGTTCACTCTAAGCTATAATGGTAGCTGTAGAGCATAGTTAGCCATCATAATTAATGTTTTCATTAATATATCAATATTATAGCTCAGCATATTACTTTTGTTGTCATTGCACCGGCAATGGGTGATTTACTCCCAAATGTGAGTAGCCCAAAATTATCTTGAAAATTGTGTTGGTATTGCTAGACAATAAAAGAAAGCAAGATAGCCAAAGAAAGATTTTTTAAGTTCCAGTTAAGGTGAACCAAGCATGAGTTAGACTGCAAGATTAAAAAGAAAATTTTAATTTATACCTACAGGGAACAACTCACTCACAGCGAGAACGGGCAAATTCTACACAAAAAATAACTAGACAGGGCTTCACACTATATTTCACCTAGTTGAAAAGCTTCAACTTAACAGCTCAGCTGAGACACTGAATCACAGATACAGATAAAGGGAAAAAAGGGAGAATTAAGAAAGAATTATGAGAAATGTCAAAGATGAGATCGAGAAAGATTGAGAGCCCAGGAGAATGGTAGCAAGCTTGTCAAAAAACAAAGAGGGAGACAAGGGAACGAACACAGATAAGAAAACTCACTGTTGTTTTTTATAACACAGAGAAGCATAGAAAATATTTCCAAGGGTGAGAAACAAAACATCTATCTCAAAATGGTGGGTGAATTGTTTCAGCAAATTTAATTAAGGTCACCTGAAAGAAAAATCTTATAAAAAATATGTCAATCTCCTTTAAATGTAACTTAATATTTTATCTATTTCAGCCAACTTATTTCACAAATTCATTCACAATTCAAACCTGCACAGCAAAATTACTGAGATGGCAGTAAAATGTGAGTTCTGCATATGTTACACATTGTCTGATTCCAAGAAAGCCATTAGTATAGCCATTTCACTTTTTGATAATAATATGATAGCTTTTTTTCCCCTACTTCTGTAGGGCTATTATTGAATTGTGTTACATTGGGACGTATTGCAGCTCTTTTGCTCTTTCTATTCAAAATGAAGGAAATGAGTAATAATTTTGCATTATTGGCTATTGGTCTGGGATGTGGAGCAGGGAGACTTAACTCCTTTGCTGACAACTTAATTGAACTCGTCATGATAATAGTCACAGATCACCAATGCTCACTGATCCTGGCGCACAATAAGCATCCAGCAAGGAGTTATGGTAACAAATAATTTTCTCTATGACCAATAAGTGTTTTATTTTAAAACGTAAACACACTACCCCCAAAGGAAAATTCAAAAACTATGTTTTGCAGAGAGGACATATATTTTATATGTTTGTATATATGCTTGCCTATGCCTGTGAATCCTATGTGTTTTTATGTGGGCTTGCTGGTGCATGTTTTCTGTGTATTTTTTTCTGGCAAAAGTGCAAAAATGCCTTAAATCCTAATATTATAAGTTAAGGCGGGAATATTGTCCCAAGTGTATTCCTAATACATAATTTAGCAAAAACATAAAAACTTAAAAAAGTGTATCATTTTTTTTTTAGTCTGTTTATGAAAGGTTGTGGATGGTGGTATGGGAAAACAACATCAGAAAGTATTTTCTAAAACCAGAACCTTGCACTTATACCTAAAGCGTTCAATCTTCTACCAATTTTCAAAGAAAAATATTCCTCTGAACATTCAAACTAGTAATCTCAGCAACATATATTTTAAAATGCCATCATTTTCCCAAAGCTGACAGAAAACGTCTGCTGCTCCATTGCTTGAGTATCGTGTTAAGACACAATTATTGAAAGATTCCGTTTCCATCTTTCAGCTGCAAGGTGCCCAAAGTGTCAGACTTAGAAAACAACTTGGTTCCACTCTGAAGGAGTTCCTAAAAGGGCTGTAATAAGTGTTATTACTTTGCCTGGAGGAAATCATATCCATGCAGTCTGCCGACACATTTCTTAATGCTCCCACTTACCACACACCTCTTGCTCTCTTTCAGTTTGGATATGACACAACTGTCATAGATTATATTATTACAAGATTTAGTATAATCCTTTTTATGGCTTTGCCATCTTGGGTGAACTATTTAACTTTATTTAGGGCCAATGGTCGCAAATAATTGTCATGGCAGCTCATATTTGTATGCCAGTGCATCTGCCATACACTCTAAAACATATTTAACAGATACACCATTCATGCTCTAAAGGGCAGGATGAGCAAGAAACATGTGACTCACCCGCAGTGGGATGCCTTCTGTAAAACAACAATGGCTGAACCGATGTTGAATGCCGAGGTGCATGGTCACACAGAGCAGTATCAGTTTAGCTACAGCAAGGTCTATAGACAGGATAAATTTTATTATTTTGGTTGCTTATGGTAACACATTCAACGTACATTTAAAAAAAAAAAAAATGCCAAGTGATATGTTGATGTTACTGGGATACACACTGAAAAAACAACTAACTATTACCTTTTAATATGTCATATGATAGAGATAAATGAGTCTAATGCATCTGTAGAGCAAGGCAATCAATATTAGAGGGATTTAGGCTATTTAGTTCTCTGAACCTTTAAGCAACAACATGTCATGTTGATTTTAGGTGTAGGATTTGCATTTTAGACATTGGAAGTGTGCCTGTTGTATCAGCCTGAGGCTATTTAATGTAAAAAACATAACCTTTCTGGTACGACCAATCAATTCTGGAACAAAGCACTTTTAATTTCTGCAAACATCAAAGGCACTTTATGTCAGCAAGTTCAAGAGTAACAGATCACATGCTTTATTTTATGGTAAGATTTTCTAACATCAGTGGTCTCGTGGTTTGGATTTTTATGTGGATGTTTGATTTGGTGTTTTGAGTTCCTACTTGATGTTTTGTTTTTATTGTAATGCCTTTAAGTTTCAGTATACTTTTAACTCCGGTTATAGTTTATTAATGTCCTCAGTTGCCAATAGATCTGTGTTCTGGTTTGCACATGTAAAGCAACTGTAGTCATGCACTTGTATATATTTATTACTATACATATGTGTGTTTACTGACATGTTAAGGACTTCTCCTTTAACATGTTCAAGGTGGCAAAACAACTGTAATTTTCCAAGTGTCCTGCACGAGTGATTGAATTCTGTCAAACATAAACAAGTAGGATAAGTAAAGGTGTCCAAAATTTGTGGTTCCAGCAACTAAGGCCAGCCCACTGCCTCTTGAACTACTGAATGACTAGCTTTGAGAGGTAATTTTAAAGACTAAACCAATTTATATTTGCTCATTCATCAAATGCATTAACTGCTTACTCCTACTGAGGGTCAGAGCGTGCCAGAGCTCATCTGAATACAGACCGCAGGCTCTAGAAGAAAAAAATATATATCCTTGATGAGTTTTCAGTCAGTTTGATTGACATATACAGACATCATACCTACTATTTATATCTAATTGTATGCAAATATTCAATTTTCAGTCTTCAGAACAATCAATATACATTTTCAACTATGAAAACGTTCTCTCTAGGATCTATTTAGTAAGCCATTTGAACTACAGAGAGCAGTCCTTTCAATTAGGGCTATACCTGAATCCAACTCTTTGAAACAGTCAACCCATCATAATATTTATTTCCCAGACACTCATCAATGAGTATCTTTAGTCTAAAAAAGGTCACCTTAAACTGCTTGAAGATACTTGGAGATGAGACAGGCAGTTAAAAAACCATGACATTTACTGTCAAACTGAATGAAAGTCCTATGTACTGATATTACAGCTACTTGCCGGGCAGAGAATAAACTGAACTAGTACTGAGTGTAGACTGTTTACTTATTAAAATGGCCCAGTGCCTGCACTCACACTGGTTTGCATACATAAATCTAAGACCAAACAAAAAATAAGAATTTAATGTTTTCCAAATCACTTCTAATCCTTTGGTTAGTTAGGCTAACCCTAACCCTACATATACATATTAATTCACCATGATGTCTGTATGAACCTATATGGTTCAGCATGTGTGCATAAAAAGTGTGCATGTGTAGTGACTCACTGCATTAGTGTGTCTCAATTCATATCAAACATATCAACCTCAAAACATGGATGACTTTCCCTTCCTTGGCAGCCTTCATCCCTCTAAATCCGATATTGATGCAAAAATATACCACAGCATCAACTCTGCCAGTGGGGTTGTGCCCGACTCAGAGGAAGAGTCTTTGTGAACCATGACATCCAAGTGAAAAACTGCCTGTTTACAAAGCAGTTGTTCTTCCTACTCCAGTGCAGGAAGCACAATCATAGGCTGGCAGAGGAAGCATCAATGTAGATTGTGTAGACATGGTTCCCATCATCAGAAACAAATATAAATTATGTCTCCAGGAAAACAAGAATTGTCAAACCACACTAAAATAACTGGCCATGAAATACCTTTTGACACCTATTAACATTGTTCAGTGCATCAAGGACAAGGTGTTCATTCCACTTATAATAAGTTGTATTTTTGTTGTAGATTATATGTTTATTTTTAACAATTACAAAACTACAATTTTCTGAAAGTAAAAAGGTTTTGTTTTCCTAATTATCATCAGAATATACAATATAGGGGCTATTTAACCTTACTATCATGCAACAGTAAGAAAGTGAAATAATTTCCTTGGGAAGAAGAATCCATAGGCCTCTCTAATAGTCTCTCCTCTTCATGCAAAAGTAATAATTTTATTTGGAATGTATACATACTTGAAACCATGCACTTCTTTTTGTCGGAGCTCTCCATTCAACTGTGCTTCATTAGCTTCAAATGGCTTCAGAGAATGCTCCCATATCAACAGATTTTACTCTGTCAAAAGGACAGATGGACTCTGCAGCTGTCGGTATGTTGTGTTCTTTCTCTCCTCTTCTTGCCTTTTTATTTCCGGATAGGGAATTGCTACACTACAGTACTTGTAAGATGTAAAATCTAACAAGAGCTGCTTAGCCTTTCTGACAGTAAGACCTTTGCACTGTTTCCAAATACACAAAACACAATTGAATTGATACTCCATATCAACATAAAGTCCATGTTTACACGATAATGATCCATTGAAAACAGGACTGTTTTTCTGTTTCTGTTAACACATCTACACAACAAATTTATTACCATTTCTGTGCACATGACACTAGCAGAAATGTTAAAAATAGTGTCATTTCCGTGCCACAGCAGTAGTAAAGGGAGTGTTCTTTGAAACTCATCAAAATGCACACTCCCTTGAAAAAGGTGCCACAACTAGGTCCTACTGCTCATGTGCCAAAGCTTCATCATACAAGTAGATTTGATATTTCCTATGTACATGACAACAGAGACTAGGGTATTTCCAAAATGTTACACTCTGAAAATGGCAAGATTTGAAAACTTGTTTCAGAGAAACAGTAGAAACAGCAAAGCTTTTCTGTTTTTACCAACAACAAAAAAACATTGCATTAACATGGTAAAAGAATTTGAAGAGAATTTATCAGTAGTAAAGCGTGTCTAAGGGTTTTCAGTTTCCCCAAAAATTTTATTGGACAATAATTAGAGTATAGGTTTTTCACAGCAGAAAAATCTCAATTGTTTGTTGCAAATATTTAAAAAACATCATAATTTGAAGAATTTACCGTATTTGTGCATCTTTGTCCACGTATAAGGTGCACCGGATTATAAGGCGCACTAAATATTCTTCCCAAGTGAGTAATATCCCTCCGCCCATTCACGTACACAGCTCTCTCCTGAGAGGGAGAGCTATCCGTCTCTGTCTGGAGGACAGAGTAGTTGGACTACACTGCCCTGTTTCTAACAGAACGCCAAAATAAATGTAACATTTATATTGAATTAACTTACTAGGTTTATTGTTGCTAGGGCGTAATCCGGGTAAGGGATGTCTATAGGCTCTCACATACTCGGCCGTACTATGCGCATACTATGAGCTTGGCGTACTCCGCGCTGACGCTCCGCAGACTTTTTACCCTTCATAGTCGAGCATACTGATGCCTACATTTCTTGAGGCAAATTCCTACAATTCCCACACTTTCTGACAGTGGACGAAGTGGCGGAACGAATGTTAAAATGTGTGTGTAGCCAGTTGAGCAGAGTTGTTTCTTTTCTAGCAGGCTCCCACTGCACACCTGTCAGTGAGAACAGAGAGTGACCGCCTGCTTGTAGCAGCTCATTGTATCAAGGTTGTGTCACATATAAAACAGTTAGATAAAAAGCATTCTTGCTTTGGAGAAGTTTATACCGTGACACGTACCTGTATGCGCGGAGTCCGCGCAGAGACTGCCTAGAGTACACCTCGCATATGCGCACTCCGCGGAGGTCTGCACAGAGTGGGGGCCTTTATGTGAATGCACTTCTAGTTTCGACATTACATTCAGGCAGTCTTGCAGACAGCTCAGGGGTTCAATCAGGTAGTGACACAAGGTGTAACGTAATGCTCTGAATATCCATTGAGCAGAGTGGCTTTGTTGCTTACCAGAGTCATACTTACACATTTTAACAGATTTTTGAGTGCATTTTACCAAATAAAATCAGTTAGTAAGCACATCTTTAATCATCTATAAGGTGCAATATGCATTTTTGAAAAGATTTTAAGTTTGCATTATGGTCCAAAAAATATTGTATATGGCATGATATATAAAACATTTAGATCAAATATTAATTTAAAAAAAGCATACACTGTTTTAGTGAATAGTTGGGGCATTAGTATCTTTTTTTAGCCGTCCTTTCCCACTCTCTTTACATACAGCACAGCAGCTTGTTACAGTAATCATATTCCTGTAACATTTTCATGGCTTGTCATGTGGTGGGCAGAGCTAAACAAGAAGGTACCTTCATAAACACTTATTCTGCAAACGAAAATATTACCTTCAGTACCGTTAAGCTGATGATAAATAATAAGATTTGAGGAAGCTAACGCTAGCCGCTACCTGATTACCAACGGTGGTCATTTGGTGTTACACGTCTTCAGACAAGATGCTACAAACACACACACATGGCGCATGGTGAAAATTCACAGCAATGATTTTTTGAGAGGATAGCTGTTTTATTTCAAGATAAATTACTTTGAAATTTTTACTTTTAGATGGCAGTGGAAGCATTTGACTAAACTATTCTATCTCTCTTTGCCCAGGCAACTGCATTTGAGAAAGAAAAAAAACATTGAGTGTAGGTTGGAAGGCAGTGTTGCACGTTACTGTGAGAGAGAAACAAGCTCTAATACCTCTACTTGTACACAGTATAAATGAACAACCCGAAAGTCACTGATAATAAGCGGACATGGCAACACTGCTGGAAGCCTGGAACTCCATTTCCCAGAAATCCCTTTTCCCGTTTGTCATCAGATTCTTTAACAAACGTGCAATAAATCATAACTTTTTGGGTTACTTATTGTTGTAACATCAATAATAATATGGTTATATTTATTTCAACTATTTTTAAAATAAAAAAATAAATCATCTGTACTTATATTGCACTTTATCAAGTGCAGAGGACTCCAAAGCACCTCACACTACATCCACATGCTGATAGTGGGGCACACTGACAGAAGCAAGGCTGCCATACATCGCTGCCACAGCCCTGACCACTCTGACCACTGTTAACACACTGCGGAAAGGGAACTAAAAGCAAGTAAAATTTTCTTGAAATTAGTGTAGCACTTAAATTAGGAACAATTCATCTCCATCATCTTATTTCAAGTGAAGGATCTCTAATTATCTTATTTTAAAAATACTAATTCCATTAGCAAATAGACTTTTTTACCTGCTCAAATCAAGGAAAATTACACTGATTACAAGAAAATTGTACTTACTTTTAGTTCCCATTTTGCACTGCAAGCAAAGCGGGAAACGTGTCTTGCCCAAGAACAAAAACAGCTGAGGTCGGAAGCAGACCAGCAACCCACGGATTCCAGGTTTAAAGTCCCAAGCTCCTGCATCACTGTCACAAATAAATGTCCCCCCATGATGCCAAAGGTGAGGCAGTAAGCCAGCTGGTGTTTTGTATAGAAGTGTTGGAAAAATAAAGAGTCTCATTGAGCCATGCGGCAACACAAAAGCTCCAAGTCCAGTCTCCTTCCACATCATGTGGGAAACACACCAAGAAAACTAAGTTTCACTACTAATTAAACAGGTTAGGGTCACAAAGCAGCGCACTGTTCACATAAGGAAAAAAAAACTGCGGATACCACCGTCTCTGTTTTTGAGCAATGGGAGCCAACAATCTTAAGACCACATCATAACAGGAAGAAGAAATGTAAGAAGAAAAAAGCACAGCTATTGACAATGTTTTTTTTTGTTTTTTGTGGAGCCGTGATTGATACTGTTGTGTGGAGAAGTCTGTGTGGATGTGTAGCAAGATCAAAGACAGTGACAAACGGACGAATATCTTGAATGTTGTTGTCATACTTACAGGTATTGAAACCCAATAAAGGGGATGCAAACTGGTCCGCAAACAGTTTCTAAACTTAGCATGAATGAAAATATAGTGAAGTTAGCACCACAATTTTTTGTGAGTGTATTTAGAAGATTCTTTCACACGATCACCCTTAGGAGCAGAAGAGCAGGTAGAATGCTTTTGCACATGCGCATTTATTCACAGACACTTTCCATACAATCTGACAGAATATCAAATACTTGGAAAAGAATAGGTAGAAATTTAAATGTATAAATGTCTGCTAGAGACATGCACCAAAAAGATTTGCATTAATAACTGCAGCAAAAGGTGGTTTTACAATGTGTTGACTCCAAGGGGCAAATCCAACTACCCACCACACTTTCAAAATTTTTATCCATAAAAAAAGTCTATCCATTCATCATCTTCATTCCACTTACCAATATTGCACTACCTTGTACTGGTCTATCATAGTCCTTGAAAGGGCACTGAAAACAACAATGGCTAAAAATTGCTGTTTAATCCAAAATTAAAGCATACAAATAAAAATATATATGAATGTGCATGCTCCTGAACAAAGATTTTGACAAATTGTTTGATCAAAGGGTTGCATTTAACCCTCTCTTTGAAAAAAAAAGGACAAACAGGGCTGGAAAATCAACCTGTCCACCACCCTCAACTCACGGTCTCCTCCCACCTGGTGATTCTATCATAGAGCTCTGGCACTAATATGGCTGATGCAGTTTCTGCCCTTAGGTGGTAATAAAGTGACTATAGGAGCTGACCGTTTCTGACTACCGACATGACAGCAGGTGTGAGCTGTGAAGAGTGTGACTGTGAAAATGTGTGTTTATAGGTGTGTGTGCGAGACAGACAGGGAGGAGAGAGTGTATGATAAGCATGAGAATGAACTATTCGCCTCACCACAAATCCAGATCAATTAGTTGGCCTAATCGCTCCCCTCGCGGTTAGCCGTAAAAATCCTCGGGTCTGCCCCCCTCACATTTTATCTTTACTGCCACATCTCTGCAATCTATCATCCCTCTTTCTCTTTCCAGCTTGTGTCATTTCTTCTCTCTTTTCTTTCTGCTCCCGGATCTGTCCAAGTCATCTCTCCTTTAACACTACATTTATGCGCCAGCTTGGTAAACGGTAATCAATGTCTCACAACAGTGCACTGTTTCATCTAAACGATTTCTCATGGAGGCTGTGTGTGAGTGTGTATATGTGTATGAGAAAGACAGTGAAAGAACAGAAATATGGGCAGAGAGGAAAAAAACAACACAAAGTGAGAGATATGCTTTTTACAGTGTGCTCGCATAAGCTTTTTTTATGCATGTAAGCTTTTATTTTATTTTTTTATATATATTTTTTGGTTTTTATGAGATGTGAAGATTAAAATGTGTGAAAAAATGCTCGCCTAGATTTGGCACCAACTCCAGAAACACACAGTAATGCATTTGCTTTTAGTACATAAATCACAATCAGCCCGGTCTGCCATCTGGGTTACTGCTACATGGCCCTTGTAATGTACATACTAGTTAGTCCGCCAGATGAATAAATGTGGAGAATGGGATGCACATGTGTGAAATAGACAGAAAGATGGGATAAAGAAAGAACATTTTTAGAGAATTTGGTAATCTGTGAATCAGCTAATGGCTCAAAGGTTCTGTTAATTTTCTTTGTGGACATTCAGCCGACAACACAACCACTGACAGGTCATGTGTCATGTGATTAACGTATAACATTGCAATGTTCTTCTTGGAAATCTTGAGTCATCAAATGGATGTAACATTGACATGTGCCACCCACTTACTGTTCTTGCAGACAAAGCATTTTCTGCAGAAAGTGAGTCCTCATGAACACAGAAAGACCGAAGTTGTCCTACGACTTTCCAGTTCTCGAATGAGCCTGTGAGATGTGCCAGAGGAAGCTTGACATCACTGGACGTCCTGCTACCACAACAAAGTTACACGTCACAAGCTAGTCTGCGTTAGTGTAGTTGATCAGTGTAGGCGTCCCATAATATGGGACCAAATTATGTTAGCACATGTTGGAATAATTCCATAATGGGCCAGACATGTGGCTTGTAAACGTTAGCAACTTTGATTTAGGCGATATGGCTCACTGCCATGGGTGCCATTCCCGACAGGAGCCAGCATGACGACTCAGTAATGAATAAATGAATTGTCAATTGCTTACTTGTTTGTAAATCAGTGGGGGGCAATCATTCAATTGTGTTGTTTAGTATAGTATAGTATAGTTTAGTATAGATTAGCAGGGCCCTCACCAGGATTTTATTTCTGGACAGCTGTGAGGGGGGGAGGGGGGGGGTATGTGTGGGTGTGCACGCTGGTGTCATTTCACTGCCTCTCCGGACGCATTCCCGCAGTGAAGCATTGCATTGTCCAGCTCGAAGGGGGCTGTTCGTCATGCTAATAACAGCTAGCGCTAGCTTTAATGTTGTCAGGGGGGTTTATAGCTGCGCTGATGCAAGTTCAAGAGCTTTATTGCCTTTTCTATGTTGCTCTCAAACATCCGTGTCATACTGTTCTGTGTCGTGTTAACGAGCGTCACGGTCTAATTTCAGCGTAACTTTGACTACCTTCAGCGTAACGGTCCATTGCGATGAAATGCACTGGCGATAACCCTGTATAGTGTATTGTAGTATAGTAATAGACTTGCAAGAAAATATGATTGTCCACAGCTGGAGATGATGATGCAGACATTTATACCTGGGTCATGGATGCTTATTCAGCAATGAAGTTAAATAATTTATTCACTCTGCTTTAAATAATTTTGACAGCATTTGATCATCTTGCCAAAATAAACAAAAAAATGTGAAGACTGATAAAATCTAAATTGGATGGATCTAAGTTGAACAGAGATCCTGTAAAACACAATTTAAGATTTATGAAATCTCTATTCTATTTGTACAAAAGAAATGCAATAAATACAAAAAAGAGCATGGTCAAAGCTGTTTTTTACCCTTTCACACTCAATTAAGAATGATTTTTGAACAAACAAATTGTGAGGGCCCTCAGAGTACCACTTTGAATTGTTCTTCTTCTTAAGTATTTCAAATATCTAAAAGAAGTAATTTTACTCTATAATGCACACTCAGGAGATTTTATTTATGTTTTTTTGTCATCCACATTCAATAAAGCTCATTGTCCTCCACAAGATTTATTTTCTCCTTGAAGGATTCTTGGACAGACATGCATCTATTTGGAGAATTAAAGGCATTGATTGGATGCTAAGGCAAAAGGCATTTTTCTCACATTTTCCACACACCAATTAGCTCAGGATAAGTGGTAAATGGAGACATGCCTGAGGTCTCATAGACACAGACAAGCCACGCGCTGACAGACAGCCTGTGAGTCCAACGAGATACAGTCAGTCAGGGGGGACACCCTAAAGGAGTAAAAAGTTAAAGCATTTCCAGCATCAGCCAAGGTCACGTAGTAATGTCCAAGCTCAAAGTGTATTATAATCCTACAGAGGCAGTGTAAGCAAAGACACACACTCAAGCAGCTTTGGGGCACTGATTATTTTTCCTTCAGAGATGCACAAATATGTTCTCCTTCCCACAGAGCAAACATTAACCTGAGATGGAAAGGATTTGCTCTATCATCCAAATTCAAAGAATGCAGCGGGAAGAGACAATGAAATGTGAAAGAAAAATATTTGTGTTTTTTCTACTACACATGTCAGAATTCACAAGAAGCTATTTCAGGAACGTAACAAAGATGTCAAATTATTTTAACAAATCCATACGGCCACTTAAAAATATAACAGGCAGTTACCCAAGACAGTGAAAGACTAAGATTGTATTTTTTAGTAATTGAAGAAAAGAGACAGACTCTGCTGCTCCTAGTAATTTCATTTGTGAATTCCCATTAGTCGCACGTGAGTAAAAGACTGAACGGTTAAAAAAAAAAAAAAACATAAATGTGTAGTCCCTGTTTTGTGTAAAATAAAATTAAAAAAATGTAAATCCACGAAAGCAAAGCACTAAAACCCTTTCGTGACGTTTTAATGCATGTCTATCGCATTGTCTTCCGATAACACTGTATGCTTTTAAGTCAGGATCTATTTAACTGCACGGCCTCAGAGCACAGTGGCTCACGTCCAACTTCCCCAAACGCATCCTGTTGGCGCATCAAGTGGCTGCAGTCTTTAGAAATCAGCGTTACTGAGCAGGAGGCGCGTATCTTTATTTCTACTATAACTTCCCCGGAATATAAACAAAAAAAAAACAGCTTTTGTGTGTAATGCAGGGATATAAAGACATACATACGCAGATCATTCCAAATCGCACAAAAGCCGCTTTTTTTTCCAAGTTGTTGAGGCTGGATTTTGAGGAGAACTAATCCATTTGCTTCTGGATCTAACCGCAGAAATATTGCCATTCGAATAAATGTCTCTCGGACTTATGAATCAAACTCATAAGTACGAAAGATATCAGATGATCAGTCTTGTAACAGCGAGGATAAGATGGGAGAGCAGTTCCTGCTTTAGTACAAGAGGTCATTTATCGCTTAAATTATGCGCAGCGCTCATTACAGACAGAACTAACCAAACGTTAAATGAGCTACAAGTGGCAACAAGTTAGCGGGTGTGCTTCAGCCATGAAATGGTTTAAGACAATAAAGACTCGATATAATGCAAAGGCTTTAATCCTTCCGCACGTTTAACAATACGCACACAAAATCACAGAAAAAAACGTAATCTTCTATTTCCAAGAGATTATTTAGATTTTATTCCGCTGGGGGGTTTTTTCTCTCCAGAAATGCCACAATCCTCCCGGTAAAGTGCAGTGCAAACCCATATGTGTGTTGCAAGAGCATGCCGACGCGCTGTGAACTTTAACATCTAATTTCAGCATCCTAAAAACTCTTACCTTTGCTGCGTTGGGGTTGAGAAACAAACGCGTTTCGCCTTGACACTCTGCAGCGGGACGGGAGTGATCGGTATTTAACTTCTCGCTCCTCCCAGGCATCCAACCTATGCGACTCCCTGGGAGATGGAAATCAGAGAGACAGGTAGCTCTGTGCGCCCTGTCTGCCACCGTGCAGCTCATCTGGGGTCTGCGCTCCCAGAAGCGCAGGGTAAAGGAACGGGGGAAAGACCTGCTGTCGGCACGACGCGGCGTGGAAAGCCCCTGGTGGTGGTGGAAGGAAGCAACAAATGAGGTGGACGAAAGAGGAGGGAAGCAAAGGGTGGGGTGAAGATGGGGAAGTATTATTTAACAATAAAAATAAGAGAAAAATACATTTTGGCTTGATCCATCATGGTTATGTTTGAGAAACCATACATTATTTGATCTTTTCATAAAAAAAGCAGTTTAATCCTATACTTTTTTTCTACTCAAAAAATAAGATTTGTGGACAAATCCACGACGGATCTGACATAATAGTGATATGAAAACTATAAGTTGTGTACCCTAATAACAGGGCAGATTGAGAGGAGAACTATATGCATTTTCGTGCACTTATATGGCAAAATCCAATTCTAGGAACTGGCTGCACCCAGAAGGAAATGTTTCATTTTCTGCTCCTCATGCAAAGGCATCCCTTAAATCCCCAGACTGGCTTTAATCAGCCCTAGGAAGTTCAGAGAACAGCATAGATGTTGGCTATCTTGGACGTTTTTTAAAGTATCTAGTTGATCCATCAAGCATAAACCAACAGCAAGATTATGCTAACATGATAAAATGCTGCACTGTTTCTATGACCTCCAATACTGTGGCATAATCAATGTTTTTCCCTAAAATCCATTGTCAGATAATTGTGTTTTTTATTATTATTATTATCCTTAAGAATGTAGAAATGCCGAGTATGCCTGTTTTGCTGAGGAGGTTTACCTGTTAATCATTGTGTGTGTGTGTGTGTGTGTGTGTGTGTGAGTGTGTGTGTGTGTGTGTGTGTGTGTGTGTGTGTGTGGGTGTGTGTGCGTGCGTGCGTCCGCGTACTTGAGACATGCTGTGAGGGCATGGGACAGGAATGAACCAGAGCGAGAGAGGCTAAGAGAGACAGGGGACTCCTGCTACAGATTACACACCATCACACAGTCTCTGAAGCTCAGTCAGCGAGGTTAGGAAGGTTAGGAAGCTGATGTACCAACAAGGATTTAAAAGCTAGTGGCCATAAGCTGAACACAGGGAGGTGAGAATTGAAGAACAGATTTTTTTTTTTAATGGCAAAGATTGGCAGGGTTTTCTTCAGAATCACAGAAGGGTAAAAATTAGTTGTTGTTTTTTTTTTATCTGAATCCCATATTACAACCTCATAATTTACAGGTATAAATCCAATTACACAGCAGAATTTGAAACCTTGCCATTATCTTCTGCTTATCTGTGATTGGGTTGCAGAAGTAACAGACCTTGGAGGAAAACACACACATCGGGCCTCCCACCAACACTTTCCAGCTTGTTTTGGCATTTCCAAATCAGCGGGACACCCCCAGAAAACTTTCAAAGACATATACCCAGGAGGCAAGATCAGATGCCCAAAGCACCTCAGCTTACTCCTTCCAGTGTAAACAAGCTGCACTCCAAGCTTCACACCCTTTTTCTAGCACTGAGTGCGGCCAACAAACCAAACAAGCTACTTTCAGAGCGTTGTATCCATGATGCCGTTCCTTTGGTTATTATCCACAAAAGGCAAAGGTTGGAGCATAAACACACCAATAAATTGAGAATTTATCTTTCTGGCTCACCTCTTTGTTGATCTTGATAGACCAGAGCAGCAGCCACATTACTGCAGCCAATGCCCTCATGCATTTATAGATCCCTCAGTTAGTAAGATCATCACTTGTTGTGAGTTACTTGTTTCACAGGTGATCACTTTCTAATGTATTTTTCCCCCTTTGTTTAGTGATATGATTGATTGATTCTTTATAAATAATTGCACTTGATTAATTAGATGGGTAAAGTTTACTCCTCAGATGTTGACATTTCGGTACAATCTCTACAGCCTTTGTACAAAGTAAGACATAACCTGCTGCCTGCAAATACACAGTAGATGTTTTCAGACAGAGATGGAGGCTGTAATCTCAGAATAGAATCTACTTTTAGGATTCTATGTACTATGAAAACCTTTAGAGTTTCTGTCTGTAAAGTGAAAATGTGGAAAAGTCTCAGAGTATTAATGCACAAATGTCTAAACATCTCCCAGGTAGAAAAAATTTAAAGATATTGCACTAAAACATATTTAGTTCTGGAAGGCCGGACTTATTTGTAGGTCATGTGTTTGTATCTGTCATACAGAGTGTATGTGTACAAAGTTTTGTTATGCTGTGTATGCATGTATGTATGTATGTATGTATGTATGTATGTATGTATGTATTTTTTTCAAGTCAGTAACTTGAATACAGGGAAGATTGAATTTGCTAAATACGAAAAGGTTACCAGAGAAAATATTGAATTAATAACCATTTTTGCTACATAATGATATTTTTCCTTGTTCCTAAGTGTTCGCAATATGTCTCGGTGTACTTGCCATCCCAGGCCATTTTACAATGCCAGCTCTGGGGGTGGAAGTGCTGACTAAGGATCCGGTCTCCTGAATTTTAAATTTTTCCTCAGCAGCAAGGTGTTGAAGCACTGCCCATGTCTATTGCTCAAGCCCTTAATGGGATCTGTAGGCCTGCAGCTACAAACATAAATATCTGTAAAAATCGTACTTCAAGGTGCGACCACCAGCAGATCAATACATGTCAATGAGAAAGAGAGGGTGAGTAGCGAAAAAAAAGGGCTAGGGGTTGTTTTGAATAAGAAAAATGTCTACAAGCGTTAACCACAACGTAAATGAAGCTTTCCTAGAGGTACATATCTTGGGTATTAAGATGTTGTAGACAAGGTTAACTTCAGTTTGTCTTCGGATATGCTTACAGAAAGGTTATGTTTCCCACTCTTCCTCCAATAATTAAAACTAATCATCACAATGTAACAGCAAGCACACATATCAGTTGCGTTTTCGCAAAACTTAACAGACTTCATGTCTATAACCATTAAAACGAAATATATTTGTAGCTTATTTTCAAAACAAACTCATATCTGGTTTAACATGTTATTTGCCCCACTGTCAATCAGAAAATGAATCTTGCTTTGCAGTATAAAGTTGTATGAGCTACAAAGATACAAATTATTTGGAGAAGCTGTCATTTTCTCTAAAATCGAAACTGAAATCAGTTTTAGATTTGAACCCAAATACAGCATAACCTGGATTTAGCTCTGACCTTTCAAATAGCAGATCATGAAATCTGGAAGAAATTTTAAAGAACAAAACATCAAAAAAGTAAATTTAAATGTTTGTGTTCAACTAAATGCTTGTTTTGGACCGAATTCCAAAACAATTTAGTGCATAAGTTATCTTTTCTAAACAGAGGAAAAAAGAACCATTAAAGAAAAACAAATCTGTGTATGTAATTGTACAATTTATATTATCTTATAACAATCAAAATAGGAAATACATTGACTAAAACTTAAGAAGATACATCCGGATAACAGCCATGCGGTCTTTTTCTATCAGCTCCTCAAAACGTCTTTGAATCCAAACAATTTTCCCTGCTCCAAACAGAAAATGTCCATGTGGATTTTATTGAAATTGTGACCAGAGGTTGCAGCAGAGGTCTAGACCTGTTGGCCTTCGCCTCTAGAGACTAAAGTTTTGCCTCTCAGTAAGTCTAGATGTCACCTTATTTACATTACATCAGGAGAGACAGAATGCAACATTTGGGATTGATCTTGCTGGCCACTGATTGTCTCCACAGAGAAATGTTTCAAAGGGCTGCTCTTGAATCAGCTTTTAGTAAAAGTTGTTGGTTTTTTTTCAACCTCGAAAACATGCAGTCGATCCTGATTTAGCACCATTGTCAACTCCTTTTCATAAAAGTGCTGGTTCAAAACCCATACACCAGCACCTTGGAAAGTTACTCAAGTTACCCTCAACCACAAGACAATTCTTCATTACATGAAACAAATTAAAATTTAAAATGGATCCTATATCAGCATCACGGGCATGTTCCCATCTTTTCAAAAATGGAAAAGCTGCTTTAAAGTTGATTCCGTATCAGTATCATGGACTGCATAAAGTATTCATAAAGCCTGAATTCACCAGACAGAATTTACTTATTTAGGAAGCATAGAGCTGCAAGAAATGATAGTAGCTCTTTTATTCTCCCCCATTGTGGTCCCTCAGGGTGGCCACTGAGTGAGGAAAAAAGTTTGAAGGCAATTTTCCAAAACTAACAACATGGATTTCCACTTCCCTTTAAAACTGACACTGGGAAGTTGAGTACATCGCAAATACCTAGGTAAGATAGGCGTAACAAGTAACGTTAGGGTGTAAAAATACATCAAAATGTACACTCTTTGTAAGGATCTAAGGAAATGAATCAAACCTGTTTAAATTAGGTGGCAGCAGTATGCTTAAGTATTCAAATCCTTTGAACTTTTCCTTTCTGTAATTTCAGAACCACAAACTTCAATGGATTTCACAGCAATTTGATGTGAAATTAAAATGATTCATGGTTAGAAGACTTTTACAAGTAAAAATCTAAAATATGGTAGGTGCATTTGTATTTAGCTGCCCTGAATCAAAACCACCTTTTGCTAGAATTTCAGATGGCAGGCTTTTACGGTGATTCACCTGCAAACCTATAAACAAATCTGCACCACATCATCTTTGCAAAAAAATAACTCTCTCAGTCATGAGAGCATTTGCGAACATACATTTTCAAGTGTAGCTGCAGATTGTTGTTAATGTGGTTCTGGATTTCTACTGGGCCATGCTAAGAAATGCATGCTTTGATCTAAATCCTTTCATTGTAGATCTGACTGGATGTTTAGGGTCACCTTTCCCCAAGGGTCAGGTTTTTTGCAGCTTTCAGGGAGTTTTGATTCTAGATTACCCCGTCTTCACTCCTGTTCATCTTCCTGTCAACACTGACCAGCTCCCCTGACCCTGCTGCAGACAAACCATACCCACCTCATAATCCTGCCGCCAACTGTTTCCGGGTGGGAATGCTCTAAAGCCCAGAATTGTAGAGTGCACAACTATCTCTGAAGGTCCTCTAGAGTTAACATTGGCTTCTCAGCTGCTTTTCTGAGTAATGCTCTCCTTGCCCAGCCTGACAGTTTATGCGGATGGCCATATGTGGGTAGGTTTTCAGTTGTACCATATGCTCTCTCTGGATTTCTGATGCTGGACTGAACAGTTACCTGTAAGATGTCCAGAGCTGCAGGTAACATCCTAACTTTGTTCTAAAACTCTCCACAGTTAGTCATTGACTTCTCTGGTGTGTTGTGTTGGCCTTTATTTTGGCTGTTTGTTCACCAATGTTCTTTTAAAAATGCTTTATTTATATGTTGATTAAATTACATACAGTTGATCTATATCGACAAATTAAATGACATCTAATGGTTGCACTGGTGTTTATTTAGAGTTATCAGAGTATAACAATGGTACTTTTCAGATTTTCTTTTTTGTAAACTATTTTTGAAACCATGTTTAATTTTCGTTATACTACACGGTAATGCTGACTTGTCCTGTCACAGAAAATCCCAAAATGCCTGTATGGTTTGGTTTTCCGATGACAAAATATAGCAAAAGTTAAAATGCATGAATATTTTACTTTAAGGTACTGTATCTCTAAACCAAAATAACATTTAGTACTACAATGCCATACAAATAAGCGAGGGGACAAGATACAAAGAGATTCCAGCCATGAGGTTTAGTATCTGATGCAAGACTGGTTAGAAGGCAATTTGCAGGAAAATCTTACACATGCAGACTAAAAACTAAATAAACAAGTTAAAGCCCAGCATGCACAGATATAAAAAAACAATACATAAGGTTATGTTTAAAAAAAGTTTCAAATATCAGAAGTTTAGCTTCCTGAGAGCACAACACTGCAAACCAAAGACATTGCTGTTTTCATTTAATAAAGATTTGTCTGTGCTGTGTGTCAAATTAGAGCAGCTTTGACTCATTGAAAGTTCACTCTGGCCATTGCAGGGCCATTTCAATTCAATTTAATTTAATCCAATAAACTTCATTTATCCCTGCGGGCATGTTTTCATGGTGGATAAAAATATATTAAAACAACACACTGGCAATGAATATAAAGACATACCAATTCACATAACACTCAGCTCCACAAAGTCAGAGCCCCAGTCATATACCTGATTTAAACAACTAAACTATAAGCTATAAGTGATTAGTTTTTATTAACCTTTAAATCTACACACATTCAATTAGGGTTACACAAGAGTCTCTGTCAAGACAACACAAGAGAAAGAATTAAGATAAAAACACATTTGTTATAATCAAGCATAAACAAAAGTTAGAAATATCATTGATAGGGCAGGATTTTTTTTGTTTTGTTTTGTTTTGTTTTGTTTTTCTCCAAGTGCAGCAAAGGCAACTTCAAACCTCAGCGCAGCTCTTCTGCCTACTTTAGTTTTAATCAAATTCTTTCAGATCCAGCTTTACATGCAATGGAGACTTTTCTCAGCAATGTTGAAGTAAGCCACAGGCTCCAGCTTTACATCACCACACCTGCCATACAGACCCTTATCTGTTGGAGGCATCAGCGATGAACAACTAGGCATCCAGATCATCACTACCTTGCATACGCTATTTTAAGCAAGTTAGTTTTTGTTCTCTCTCAGTCATTTATCTTACACTGTTGCCTTGTTCATGGAGGCAATTTCACCAGGTAAGAGGCAGGCTAAATATTGCATGAATATCTAGCTCTACATATGGCCAATACAAAACAGCAACATAAAACAAATAAGCAGACTCATGATTACTTATGTGGTTAACTTTGCATCAGCAGTTACGACCATGGACTTTTTCTGACCGTGAGCAGATCTGGGGAGAAACAGGGAGAAAGTATAAACTCAAACACTGCATATGAATTGGAGACATTCTTGAGGTGAGGCAATAATGCAAACTGCCACCACCCTAGGGTTCTGTAAACATAATTATTTTTTATCTAAGCACCATTGACAAAGAGGAATAAGAAAGACAGTTTACCCAAAATTGCTTTAGGTCATGTTTGAAGTGGTCTCTTTTTTATCTGTCAATTGTGTTTATCGTTGTTGCAGTTTTCAGAAATCCAAGTTAAGAATTGCTCTAAGTTTCCGCTTGAGGGACCTTTTTACAAACGCTTCCATATTTGTGGTTACAATGGTAAAATTACGTTTCAGCAAATATTGGATGCATCCATGAAATTATTAAAGTCATAAGCCAAAAAAATATATATACAAGTCAAAATAAAGAGCCTCTTTGATATCCTGATCAGGTTGCTGTCTTCTCAAACTGCAAAATAAAGTGTTTTGCAGAAATACTTCTGTTGAGCCTCACAATTTGCACAGTTGCCAAACAGATAAAACCAGCTCATTTCAGCAATTATTAAAGGATAGATTTCACAATACTTTGAGCTTATTACAGGGTTCATGAGCAACAAGGCCAGGCACTACATAGAAAATGCCCACATCTTTCAGCCAAAAATATTGTGCAGCACTTGGCTAAAAATACTGACAAGCTACATTTTTTTGCCAACAGACTATGTGCTGGGAGCATTTTTTTTTTAACTTACTCCAGATTCTAAGGTTACAGTGATCCTTTCACCTCATGATCAATATCGATCATTTAACTTTTGTTCTTTTTATAAAATGATCAGTATTCAAACCTGCATATGATGCACATGGAAGAGGAAGTCTTGGCCTGGTTATCCTTCATTCATTACCTGGACATGTGTTGGCTTACTGGAATCCCCCAAACACCGGCTGCTGTCCCCAGACGCTACATCATCAGATGGAAACAGATGGGCTTTCAATTCAAATCTGCAAAAGAATAAATAAAAAAAACATGAAAAAATCATGCATACTATGATAAAAAAAAATATACCACACACCTTATAATTACTTGCCTCCTGTGGATATGGATCAGAAAATTGTAATCACTTGCAAAATAAAATATAAAAGTTTGACACAATGTGGCACAATATATACTTAGTTCAAGCACTGTAATATACTATGTTGCAGTAAAAAGACTAATTCAACAGGAAACATGATATGCATATTCTCCTTTTAAGCTGCACCCATCAGCCCTTTGAGCTTCTCTTTCATCCATTCCTTTGTGATATTTTCACTCTTTCAAAATATAGCGATGTACAAATGTTTGAAATACTAATAAATTCTTTCATCCATTTTCAACACCAGCTTGTCTTTGCAAGGGGGCTGGTACACCCTTGACAGATTTCTCATCAATCAGATGGCAACAAGGCAATGCTGAGACATATAGGGCAAACAACTATTCATGCTCACACTAAGATCTAAGGGCAATGTAGAGTGACCGCTTAACCTATCATACATATTTCTGGACTAAAGAAGCCAGAGTTCCCAGAGAAAACCTAAGCACGTGCAGGGAGAACAAGCTCACTCCATTCAGAAATGGCTCAGCTGGGATTTGAACCCTAAACCTTCTTAATGCAAACAACTGTGCCACCATCTAGCCCTAGAAACAAATACGATTAGATTTTAGGTGTTCAAATCCACAGAGACAAGGAACAAGAGGCTCCAGTTCCAACAGACACAATATTACAACAAAGCCCTGTCTAAAGCCATCACTAAAATCAATGCATTTGCTTTTATAGGTCCTAAGCCATAAATTAAATGCTAAAAAAGTAAAAAATGACTATATTAGTCATTTGATGATTTTGTACAAAATATGCAAAGCCACAATCCTTTCTGCTTTAATTTATGGTATTTTATAATACCCCCTCCCTTTTTAAGCTGAGAGCTACTTCACTGGTACTGTGTCTTACAAAGGGCTACCAGTACTTACCTTTGAACTAGAAGTGTCAGAGTTCACCTTAACTATATGAGGCTGAATAATGCAGAAAATTAGCAAATCTTATCTTAAAATGTTTGGTTCAAAAAACATTTTTAAAAAATGTCACATTTGACCTATATATATATCTTAAATTAATCTGAACATTCATATGCTGCAAAATATTCTCATTCAATAATAACAAATAGAATATTGACTTTCTGGACTAATTTCAATACAAAACTCAAAATCCTGTGTATTACTACAAGTCACATAGGCGATATTTAAATCTGGAGACGTAAAGATGATGTCTCCATTCATTTCAGTTGAACATCTACTTCCAATAAAGACCAGAGCTTCCTTTCAAGAAGCAACACTTGAAACTAGATTCTAGATTAAATAAAACAGTGAGGATATGTAATTAAAGATGTGCTTAAACAGGAAAATGGGCAACACCTGCTAACTACTCTTAAAGAAGAAGAGGCCTCAAACTGTTGAGCAGCTGAAATATCATGAGGAAAAATGGAAAACAAAACATTTTTATTTTAAAGTAGCATTAGTTTGCCTGCTCAGATCCCAAACACTGACAATGCCTTGTTAAAAGAAAAGTTACTGAATCACACCAAAAGTCAAGTTAACAGCTTGAAGCTAAGCTGTGAAGGGAAATGAGAAAAACTGCCCAACAGTTTCATTTAGGGAAATTCAGCAATGATGAAAGGAGGTAGAATTAATGATAAAGTGCTGTGTGACAAAAAAAACCTATAAATCCAGACAAAAACAAAAAAAAGCAGACAGTCAAAGCAAAGCCCTAATAATGACAATAACTGTGAAAATGCCACAGCTTACAAACAATTCTAAAGAGAGAGAATGTTGATTACATAATAAAAACGTAGCGTGGAAATAGAAAATCTTAATGCTCTCAGAGAAGTAAGAATAATAGGCGTTTGATCCAAACTCATTGTAAGTGTGTTTGTGATTAGATTTGAATAGTTTGGGTCAATCTGACCTACAGCATAATAGATGTAACACAACTTTAACCAATTATTTTAGAAATGGGTTTCATATAATCAAAAGGAAATAACCTGCTTTTTATATTTCACACTTTCCGATTAAGATAAAAAGTACAAAATCAATTCAAACAAAGCCTGGGAAACCCAGACAAATATGTTTTGATAAATATAAACAACATTAGTGCCTTACAGAAAAATGTGTTTGGTTGACATTGTATGATTTCAAAAGCTTTAATAATAATAATAATAATAATAATAATAATAATAATAATAATAATAATAATAATAATAATAAGCATAGGTTAAAAAAAAGCACAATTGTGCTGAAAACCAGGCAGGATTCTAAAATTAAGATATTCACTTTGTTTCACGCTGTTTCAAGCTGAGGCTTCTCACCTCTTTGACAGACTTCTAAAGTATGTTAGCTCTGATCCGGCTGTTCATCCTCACCAGCATAAGAGGGAGAAGAGACTATCAGATATCAGTGAGACTGCCATAGCCCACAGCGAGATCAAAATCCACCCGAAGCTGTTGCAAAGTACCGTATCTTGATAATCTTTGCTGATTTGATCCTTTCTACTTGCAGGCAGAAGAACCCTCTTCAAAGAAACCCAGATAGTTGGATGGTTGAAACTATCTGCAGACTGTGTTGCAGAAGCACTTTATGGTCTATACTTTGCAAACAAAAAAGACAGTAGAAAAAAGGAAAGAAAGCAAAAGAAAGGACATTAAAGCTCACCCTAAATTTTATTTTAAACAATGCTTAGGAAAATAGCGACTACTGTAAAAGGCAGAAAAAGTGTTTCTCCACAAAATATTGAATCCTACATTGGCACAGTGGTGGGGCAGCAACCAAACTCTTTAAGTGCTAAACAGTCCTGGAAACCTAAAAATAGTCTTTCATATTTGCCACATTAATCTCTCTCTGCGCGCCTCAGAGACATTATATTGGAGGCTAAAATCCAGTTATTTTCCCGAAGAGAGTTTTTCAAGTCATATAGTATTACCAAGCCATTGCATTACATTCTGCATGTGTGGGCAAACAGAAGGGCTTGTTCGTAATGCAGAGGCAATTTATAGCACATTCGTGTTTTTCACCGGGATCTTAAGTATATATGAGGATGACATATTAGTGTTTAGTGCTCCTAAAACAATTTCACTGCAGAGCGTTGGCTTTTAAATGGGGAAAGAGCAATATTCTGCCACAGCCCTCTATTAGGCTTGTGCATAGTGCTAGGCCTTTATACATCTGGGTAACATATTCATGAGTAGATAGATCTAAAAGAGTGGTTGTTTCTGTTTTCTAAAACCTCTGTTGTACTTTGGAAGCATAAAACTTTTTTTTTCCCTCAGCAAGTTAGAAAGTTCAGATTTCTGAACACATCATTCACCTACAAGGACTCAAGGCTGTAAGCCTGAATCTGAAGACGTCCATATGTTAGAATGATGGAGCACAGTGAATAGAGTATAAGTCAAGGCTTGTCAAGAATACTTATTTAACATGGGAAAGAGCAAAATGGAGTAAAAATTTGTAGAAAAAAAATAGCTGAACTTATCCTTGAGACTGACTCACATTTCTTTCATTCAAGAGACTTATTTATATATATTTATTAATTTATTCTTTATCTGCTTTTTTCAGATAAAAGGTGACTGCAGCTAGACATAAAATGCTCTCAGTGTCGCATTCATGTATGTTATGGTTGTGTTGTTGCACGTCTGCTGCACATGATTGCTTTGACAAATTGAAAAAACAACACAACACAAAAAACCTTTTTTCTACCTCAAAAGGTTGGAAAATTGGGAGCATTAACTTCCTTTTGGGATTAATAAAGTATTTACTAATTGAATTTGAATACGCTTTATGCACTCACTGGGAAAGTGAGTAAAGCTTGAGAATTAGCTTAATTTGCCATATGCTACTGTATCCTAAGGAGTGTTTTCAATTTTCTAGACATCTTAAAGAATAATAATGCTATTAAAAGTTCATAGATAGACTTCACACAGTAAGAATGTAAGTACCTTAAATTGTGTCTGTCATCAGTTACACACACTTCCCTCTAATTGTGAGATTGGGTTATTAGTGTGTGTGGTTGCACAGTTTGGAAATACGGCTTTGGCAGTTGGTTCTTTTAGAAGTATAAACTTTCAATAAGCTTATTTTCAAATATAGTTCTGATATAACACAGAAAAAACATTTACTGGTAAGACCCTGATGGAAAGAGGAAAGTCTGGTTGTTTTTTGTATTTCAATGCATTCCAAAATTATTCATAATACTTGAACATTTTCACAAATTGTCACATAATGGAATCAAATAGACTGATTAAAAGATGCACATGGTTGTTAATAGAACATTGCATGGTTTTCAGTGTCCCATGCTATTGGATTCAGCCATTTATTAGTCCAAATTTTGTTGCTTGAAGATGGGAGCTAACCATCCCTGATCCAAACCATGTAGCTCTGGATATGTTTAAGGATACTTTCATTCTATAAAGGTGGGCTTCCACTTCAACCTGAGTACCCTACATGGCTTGTGGTAAAGTTTTAATGCCAGTTTTATTTCCTATTAAGAACAGATATCTGTAACACACAACTAACGTCTGTCCCATCAACAGATTATTCCACCTGAATTGTGGTTATCTGCAGCTCCTCCAGAGTTCCCATCGACAAACTGGCTTCTTCTTGGATTAATGCTCGCCTTTTCCATCCTGGTTGATCACGGCGGTCCAAACCTTTCGGATTGTGGGCCAACATTGTTAAGTCAAAAGCACTCAAAATACAATAAAAGAAATGACTTAACCAAACAACTGTGATTTATTTCACCTTATCTACAAAATATGATAATTTTAAACAAACTAGACTATCTGTATTTAGCCAACTTTAATAAATTAATTTCAATCAGATTTTGATGCACCAAAGTCTGCATTTGAGGAAGCGTTGCTGGACAGACATAATCTTATTTACAATTAAATTAAAGATAATGTGTAGTTATTAAAAGAAAAATGTTTTGTGTTGTACCTAACAGTCATTTGTAAGATGTAACTTGCCTGTAATAATTTTGCGCTAAAAAAAACAAAAACAAAAAAAAAAAACTTCCATCTGCATCAGCCACCAGTGTGGGCAAGCCAAATCTTTCTTGAAATGCAGTTTGGGGGCCATACAAAATTAGCACAGGGCACGCAAATGGCCCCTGGGCCACACTTTGGACACACCTGGTTTAGATGGATGGCCATGAGAAGTTTGAGGTCTGTTACAATCGCACTACTGGTAATGCCTATTTGTACACATCAATTCCTCAGAGAATGTCTGATAGCATAATTCTGTAAATAAAGGCTTACATCATTGCACAGCATTTACTGCAGGCATCAGTGTATCATTGAGGGAGCATTTAGTGATTAATTAATGCAATGGAGTACAATCCATATAGTTCGCAAAGGGACTGATATCAAACTTTTTGGGCTCAGATACAAATCTTATCAGACCCTAAAGACTATTTGCATGCTTTAAGTGTCATAACGTTAGAGGATAGACTCTGAAACCAGGAGAACTGGGAGGAAGGAAAATAGACACATGGAGGTGAGTAAAGATTTTGACTTGGTACAAACTGAGGAATTCAGCTAGGAAGTTGGTCAGATAACACGTTGGAAGCGATAAAGAACTGACACCCCTCTCCTGGTTCCAGCTCCTTATGAAGGTTCTCTAATTAGTGGAGAAAAGGAACATCTATCCATCACACCAAGCAGAGAAGAAGAGAGAAGAACCAAGACCAACACAACCTGAGGCCTATATCACAAAACCACTATAGAGGATTTTCCAGATATCCTGGCTGAATTAAGGCTGTACTCAGTTTCACGAAAGCAGTAAAACGTAAGTTACTATGGCAGTTTATTCTGTGCAACTAGCCTGCTCCTGACCAGGCAATGAATTTTGACAGTGATTCTGTTTCCTTATCTGTGTGCTTTGTTTTTTAATCCGCCTGCAATTAAAACACCATTGACACACATTGGTATTTAGTCAAGTGCTGTAATTATTTTAAAATTATGACGATAGCCTATACAATTATTAACTTTATTATTATCCATTTGGGCATTGTTGCATTTTTTATACTTTGTTATAAGATAATGTTATTTTAAATCTCTATAAATGCAAGTGTGATTAAAAAACAAGAATAATGGAATAAAATAAAGTTTTAGATACAGCTCACTGGTGGATTTTTTTAGAACAGTCTTGTGGGCACCACATATGGTCCTCGGGGGCTATTTGGTACCCACGGGCACCATATTGGTGACACCTGCCCTACTGTTTCAGGAGTCATTGAAGCGTCAGAATCGGATAGAGGAGAGAAAATGGTTTATTTTTTTTGCAATATAAGCAGCTCCAAATAAATGTTTTATATTATAATAGAAGCAGTGTTTCCTTTCTAGAGTCTCATGTGTTTCAGTTCCTCATAAAGCTCTATCAAATGATGTTGCTTGTTTGATTTGAAGATCGGTGCACGCAACTCATCCATTGTAACATCCGTGAATCTGTGATTGACCTTGTGGTCTTTTGTAGACAACCAGGGATGCGCATTTTGCTGGATAAATTAATCCTGGCTTGAACTAGTCACGCTTCTTGAGCCTGGATTGGGCTTTTTGAATAAGATAAAGACAGGACACATTGATCACGTTATGTCAAGCCTAGTTTTAGCACCAGTGACGGTTCTAGACTAAATCTAACAGAGGGACCAGTTTGTTTTTTTTATGGGGAACAGAACAAGGAATAAAAATAACAAACAAGGTCATATTTGATTGTTTAATACATTTAAATGAGCCACAGATGCAAAGAGCCAGTTGTGACTCTGGAACTGCAGGTTGCAGACCCCCTAATCTAGCAGATGGTTAATATGTCCTATCTCAATAACTGCCTGTTTAGCTTTGCCTTTTAAATCATTGTCAAAGTAAAACTGTGAAGGCAAAAAATTAAATTGGTCCAAGGGGCCAATCAGATACAGTTTCTGTGCCAGTGCATATCATCATGAGAAATGGATTTAGTATTGTGACTTCAGTACAGGTGCCCCAGTTGGCCCCTGTCTAGAACCGCCCATGTTTAGCACTTATCCTGAATTTCTAAATTTGGCTTTTGAGAAATAGGCCTCTACACACAGAAAGGTATGACATTAAGCTTCTCGAGAACTGTGTCTGGTCAGTACAATCAGCTGATTTAATTTATTTTTTAAAAAAGGTGTTGAATTATGTCTGTTGTTTCTGCATGTTATATGTTATGGTGTATATCCTGAGCCAATGTGTGTGTCAAAATATTTCACCATGGTAACACATGTTTAAAATAAAGATTTATTTTATTTTTGATGTCTTGGTAAGTTTGCCATTGTGTTCTGTTTTTTTTTCTTTCTTTTTTCTAAAGGAAATGGGTAACGCATAATCTTATTTACACTTATCAGTGTTAAAGAGGCTGAAAAGAATTCCCATCACACGTTTAAGATTTTTATTCATAAAAGCATTTGAAATCAATTCATCCTTTAGCTTCCCTTTCAAAATTATACACTGATCTGTCTTGGTCAAAACCTAAAATCCCAATACAGCACAGAGTGTAGTTGACAAAATGTGAAAAAGGATATGAATACTTTTGAGAAACACCATGTTTGTGCTCATTCGGTCAAATTCAGTAAAGAAAATACATTTTATTTGTTTAATTTTCTTGCAAACCTAATTTGTTCACTGGCTATGTAATGTGATTTTGAGTTAGAAGCCCCCGCTGTACACAGATCTGATATTTGGCATCTGCTACGGTGAGTGTCTGAGTGTGTTTGTGAATACATATTATAATCTCTTTGTGTAGAAGACAAGATGAGACAGTGAGACTGTATTCCATGGATTGTGTCTAGGTTTGCAAGTTTGAGAAGTACGTTGGAGGCAGCAGCTGACCTTAACTGTTGACTTCTCAAATCAAATCCAATAACTTCATCTAGTTGTTGACTATCGGGTGTAGCTGTTAGCGTTTTAGTTAATGCTGGTCACCTGGGGGCCTGAGAACCAGGCAAGCCCCCGAAAATGGCAGAGTTCACCTCTCCAATAGGTCTCCAAAAATAGTTTTCAGTGGCATGAAAATAAATGATTTACAAAGAAAATGCACTTTCCAGCAAAATGCCCTGAGTTCTTCTTACTGTGTTTATTAAGCTTTAAAAATAACATTTTAGTTTCCCTTGCTTATCATAATATTAAAACATTTGACTTTGATGGGGGGAAAAAATCCTCCACCAAAGAGGAAAAATGTACTTGTTGCCAGGCAACATTGGTTTATTTCCCTCAGTTTGGTTTATCTGTGACAGTTTTTCCAGTATCACCAGTGCAAAATAATTCAGATGCTCAGAAACTGGAAATCTTAATTGTCTCATTTGCATATTTGCAATGCTTAATGCATGTCATCATTAGGAGAGCTTGACTCGAGGGAGGGCAGTAAATCCTATGCGCTCTCTGACGATGAAGTCACTCTCTTTTAAATTAATAGTTTGGGTATGATGCTGCCCCCTTTGTACTATGATTTTGTTAAAAATGTGTATTTAAAAAGTTGAGGGAAAAATCCTCCCTGTCTCTGTAGCTGTGATCAACTATAAGGTGTATAATCCTCTATGAGCACTTTACTAAAAGGCCTCTGCAACGTGTTTGCTGTGTCACAGAGGTGTAGCCATTTGATTTGATCACAACATCACAGTAAGCTCTGCATGACATTCATGATTTCTGCATTTCCCACAGCAGCGTGTGCTTTGGAATCAACTCCTTCTCTATGCACTTCGGCTGGTGATCAGTCATTTGCAGGTTCACAGCCATCCAACATCCTGATATGACCAGCCAACCTGACATATTAACCAGAGCAGAAGTTGTAACATTTTAAGAAATGATCTGCCCAACTCATTAAAAACTCACCATGCAATGGGATTTTCCCCACAAAAAACAGGGAGAGGCTTTTTCTGCATCTCCTTTCATTTTTTACTTATTTACTGAATTTACTTTCTATATTTTAGTTTATTTTTTATTATATGTTAATTAAATTGCATTGTTTTCTTTAATTCTCAAGGTTGTGTTGTGCAATTACATGCTTTTAAGCTACTTAATGGTTATCAAATAAGTATCGGTCTGTTAGGTATCCTCGGTGAAAATCAGGCCTATGGGCTTTGATATTAGGACAATAGTTGAAAGATTAATTTGAGCACTGGGATTCTTCTAAAAGCAAACTCTGCACACAAATGTAATGAATGAGTGACAACTCCTCTTCAAGTATAATAATCAACAAAAAATAAATGCTCATCCAGGGAACATCGATATATAATGTTTACCTGTATTAACAGTATATTTCAATCAACAAATCTCCTCTACTAGGCAAGTGAAACTCAGCTAAAACTACTAAGCAAAATTAGTGGATGTGGCTGTTGAGCTCTATGTTTGCAATAATCAGTGAGATAGGATCATTCTTTATGGAGTAATATTGGAAAAAGACCAATTCCCTTACCAATGAAATTGTTACAAAACATTTGTGTCTATATATCTAAGTCTGCCAGAATACTGACAAGCTCAGTAGGCTCAATCTTCTTGAAGCATCTTGATATTGGGGCCCGGTCCCCCAACGTTTGTTTGAATAACAAGCATCTGAAATCACAGTGCTCAACACGCTCTCAGTAGACAGCCGCGAGGCACAAATCCTGTGGCCCCAAGCTCGGCTCTTGCAATCAAAATACTGGAAATGCACACGTTACATTTACATTGTGCCAGATAGAGTGCGACCATCTATGCAAGGCAAATTTATTTGTATAACACATTTCAGTACAAGAACAATGCAAAGTGCTTCACATTATTAAAGCATTGGAAAATAAAAACAGAATAAAAGCAAGTAAAAAAATTGTTGAAAATAATTTCATGCAATTTTGAATAAAATAAAAGATGGAAACTAAAAGCAAATATTATTCTAGTGTTGGTTGTCCTTGCTGGCTCACTGAAGGATGGATGTGAATCTTTTCTGTTCATAAATTAACATTTTTAGTGAGCTTTAATTTGTAATTGTATGTAAAGAAATGTTATTACATACAATGTAATTTCTAGTGTGTTGGTGTATGCTAATTTATCAGTTTAATTTAAACTTGATCAAAGTCAGGTAATATGCATCAGAAAAAAAAAATAGTTGCTACTAATAGGTGTTGAGTTTTTGTGCCCCACTTAACTTATCATGCCAGAGACACCACTGTAGACGGGCTAGCTATGGCAGGTAGGGATCACGAAGAACAGAACCAGGCAGTGAAACTCGGCCAAATGGAAGAAACTTGGATAACTGGCAGGCAGAAGGGAACTCTGCTTCGTTCTGGTCCTTGTGCTCCTTAGATGCTGTAGTTACCTCTCCTAGAATGAGTGTTTACTTGAGTCAGTGTTCAGCCTGACATCAGTGCTTATGTTTATCACAGTGTGTACACTTATGCTTGACTTCTGAGTTAACTGAATGGACACAGCACTACAATCTGGGGTGCCAGATGTGACTAAGAGTTTCCAGCCCAAACACAACGTAACAACCACCCAACTAAAAAAATAAGTTATTCAAAAAGGGACTAGGGAAACTTCTGGAAAATTCTTCGACCCTAGCTTTAATATAAAATTCCTTTCTCTCATAGAGTATAGATTAATCTTAATACATTTCTCTTTCACACACAGCTATGAAACATCAAGATAATCAGTAGAACTATACCCCACCTGTGACGTTTAAAACATTGACCAATACAGTTGCATGGCGACACTTGATTAATCAGAGACTCTTATTCATTGATGATGTCAGGTTCGACAGATTCTACATATTTAAAAGCATAAAATACATAAAATGAGTTTAAGGATATGGCGTTTTGTTGAAATGTAGATGTTTTAAGTTTTCTACCTCACAATGACAGCTATTTTGATGTATTTTGTTATTTAGTCTTTCTAAAAACACGACGAAGCTTCCCAAATTTTTCCAACCTGCCAACAAACTATTTGTTCCAGCTCAATGTGTTGAAAAGAACCCCAACTGTTTTTTTGTTTTTTTTTAAATTGTCAAATTTTGTTGATTTTTTTTTTCTCTCAGTATTGTTGGTGTAGTCACAGAGCCACTGTTCAGCCTGAAGCATATCAAATGTTTTTTTTGAAAAAGTGTGCTCCTCTGAAAAAATGGAATGCCCCCCTCCCCCAATAAGTTCCGGCTCTGGTTCATCCCATACACAGTTCAACTCCGAGTTAGATAAAACATTACTTGAGAAAATAACATTTTAAAGTATGATTTACTGGATAAAAACATCAGTAACTTCTAGGAAATTTGATTTTTATTGATTGTAATTATTTCTCTGGACATAGTTAAGACTAAAATTGGTAACTTATGGTGCTAGAGGGCGCTGTAAGAGGACGGTGACCAGAAGTAATGTTGGGAGCGTATCCGATCACGGGGCCATTAGCTTGATATCTTTCTCTTACGTTACACAAAATACCATTAATCGACTTTAAAGTTCCCTATTCATTCGCTTTTAGCGCTATCGGACGATGGTGGAGCGAAAAAAAACTGCCTGTCTCTTGGATCTGCTGTCTACCTCCAGCCTGTTAAGTTGTCATCCCCACTGTGAGCAGCCTGTTCAGCTCTGCCTGTCACCTGCTTGTCCTGGACTCTTTCCAGCCATCACCACACTTTTGTTTATTTTATTTACAATTAACCTTTTTAAGCACAACACCATGTCTGGTCGAATTATGTCTGGCTCTGCATTACAACAAGCTGGATTTTATGTTTGGAGTTTGTTGCTGACTTTCAATTAGCAGAGAAAATCCAGAGCCATCATTAAAAAAAAAAAAAAAAAAAAAATCCACTCAAAAAATGAAATCCTAATAATGCCATTTTTAATTAGCTGGTGATACTGCTTGTCTGTAGAAGACACCAATGTGGTAGAAGTACCTGCCCTCACCTGCAGCAATCTTAAAAAGGAAAAGACAACAGCTATTGTAGATAACATTTATCTAACAACAGTGTTCAAAAGTCTTCTTTCAGAATTAAGGCATTTTTTTTTCTGAAATACCTGATAAGTTTACTTTGTGCCAGTTTATAAAACTCTGAAGCAAGTGTACTTTTGGTCCATTGTTAAAACAATTTCTATTTATTTTGCTTTCATTAACTATTTGGGATTCAGATCTATAATCAGGAGGAGCATAAAGAGGAGTGGATTCCCTGAGGCAGATGTTAGTCCTTACTCCCAAAGTGGCAATCAGACCATAGTATTGTTATTTGTAATTAGGTTCCTTCACTTACCTTCTGTGTTCTCCTTCCAGGAAGATGCTATCCTTCCATAGTCCTCCCTCTGGATCGCATTCCACTGCCTCCTCGCTTTCTAAAGCCTTCTTATGTATTTAAGTTCGATATTCCTCTGAAATATCTCCTTATTGCTCCTTGTCACTCCGTCGACCTGCTGCCTGGATTCACCCACATAACATCCTTCACTTACCTGCCTCTCCACCCTCCAATGATCCACCCCTTCAAAACCTCACAATTTTCTCTCTCTTGAAGGAGGAAAACAATCATGAGCAGAAACTGCTCCACACACCATAACCTGTCAACTTTAACCCCTGTGGATGTACTCATCTCTTCCTCTGGATTGGCACTATCACCGATAATTTTAATATGACCTCTCTACTATTAATCCTACTCACAGTATACCAAACCCTGCTTCCTGTAATACCCATTTATCTTTCCTCCTCAGTGTAATCCCTTTATCTTGCTGTATGAATATCTAAAGTCTTTAGTTATTTGAACTTGATGATTGCACAAAGGTCTCAATAACAAACAGCATAAAAGCTACCCCCATGTCTCAAAATTACCTTCTGTCCTGAAAAATGCTGTATTGCTGAGATTCCCGTGTCAGTTGAGCCAAGAAGCAGTATAGTGAGAAACCCAGGTAATGGGTCAAACAAAATTCACATTGGTGAATACAAAATCCAGTTACTCAATATCAACCTGCTGCAAATCATCAGATTACCTGGATTAACACTATTGTCAACAAAGGAGGAGAAGGAACCCAATGATATCAAGACAAAGAAACCTTTCACATTGTGAGCAAAATCTAGCATGCTGAGGAGAGAGGTAGGGCTTGTGACCATTGAATTGTATAGGAAATGTACAAATACAACTATACAAATATACCCTTCAATGATTATCTGCTAAATGAATGACTCAGGCACTAGAAACCCAATGTGCATGATGCAAGGGTCTCTTGGGGCTCCAAGCAAAAAATCCAATGGGGCACTCAGAACAGGTTACATCACATAAATTTAACCCAGCACTGATAAAAATGTAAAATGTACACTTTTTATTTTAATTATTACAAAATGCACATCAGAATTTATAAATTCTGTCATTCAAAGGTATAGTGGATGATTTTTCTGAAAATGTAGCTAAAATCAATTTTTAGAAACTGCCAAGACCATCCTACCTGCTCTTCTGCTCTTTAAGAGGGATCAGGTGAAATAATGATGCAAATCATCTCTGGTTTTACTTCTGTCTTCTGAGGCCTTCCTCTTCTTCTCATAAACTTGGAAGACAGTTTCTTCTTGTGACTCTCAACCATTTTCTAAGCATACGGTGAGAGGAGCAAAGCCACAATGAACAGCTGAAATAGAAGCTCACTGGATACATGAACGCTAGAGTTGCGCAGCCAGCAAGATGAAGCTAGCAAGGCATGAGCACGTTCGTTGGCGTTAGGTGGAAATGCCACAATAATTAGCCTGTGGCAAAAGAAATAGATAAGACGAACTTCTCATTACTCAAATACAAAAAAAGATTCTCCACTATACATTTAATACTATAAACCCCTACACCAAATCCAACAACACCCACTACGGTAATTTAGTTGCACTAGGAAACATTCTTGCACATTAAGGCAATAGTTTAGAAGTTTTAGCTTGGCTGATGGAAAACTTTTAGGAGTAAAAAACAATAAATAATAGAACACTATTGTTTCTAGACAATGTTTACATACATGAAGCTTGCTAAACAAGTTATAGTCTTTACAGCATGGGCCTGGCTAGATTAAAACTGCATTAAGATCTATTGTTTAGAGCTAAACAAGCCACAATCAGCTATCACACTCACCAACTTCCTGTTTTCTTTTCTCTTCTTCATATTTTTTATTTTCTTTTTTGCTTCCAGAACAATAACTTATTTTAATTTTGACTAAAGTTGATGCTGCTGTCAGCTTATGCTTGTGTAGCTAACAAGATAGCCTTATTGAGCTCAAGCATTGCTTTGAGCTAAATAAGCACTTATTTAGCTCAAAGCATAATTATAAGCCACAAGGTTACACTCACCACTGTTGTGTTCAATTTTTTTTCTTCCTCTTTTTTGTCTTTTCTATCTTTTTTCTCACCCAAAAGGATAACGTCTTTTAATTTTGACAGAGTTGATGCTGCTGTGGAGCCCAGGAGCCCGTGCTTAGGTTTGTTTGCCTAAGAACATTTTTTGTGAGAGGTGGGGGGAGGGCTCCGTCAGGGACTCTGAGAACCACACTGTCAATGCAAGTTTTCTGCTATTGTGGGTCTGAATTGTTTCAGAGTTTGTCCGCCATCTGGGGGACCCTGGTGGCCTGGGGGCCCCAATCAGTTGCCTGGCCTGCCTAATGGCACCCAGTGCCCCTGTGCATTAAAAAGACCGGGAGAAAGCATCATGGAAAGACAAGCACTGGCATGATACGTACCACTGACAGACTTAACATGCGGCCTATTCCAATGGCTAGGGTAAGCTGAAAATGAAAGACAACACAGAGGCAAAGATCATGACAGATTAGGCACTCAACAAAAAAGTTGGGCCTGGTCTAGCACACTCGACAAGGTGCCACTAAAAAAATAAGTCCTGCACAAAACATATACATAACCTTTTTTTTCCACCCTAACCATTTATTCTTATTTACCCCATTTTGCTTTCTGTGTGTTGATTACATGGTCTTTTAGAATTTCGACTGACACTGCAATCGGATAGCTACACATTGTTACATAAATGAGCCTTTTAAGCCATTTTAACTGTGACTTCTGTAAAATAATGTACATAAAACTGATGCAATGCTGTAAAAAATAGCATTCTAAACAAATTAATAATTTTAGGGTAAATTAGGGTTAATTAAATCTGAGTAGCTGTGATAAATTATGAGGAAGTGTTCAACATTTATTGAAAACTTTTTTCCTGAATAAATCTTGTTCTGATGTAATGATTTTTTTTTTTTTTATCTAACCTGAAAACTTTCATACATACATACATTTACATACTCTATCCACAGTAGAGGTTAAAAATGATCTTAAAACATTACCAGCCTTTATGTGGTGTTTAGGCCAGTGAAGCAGTTGCTACCTCCTATCAGTTGTAGCGACTTGTGGCATAAAAAGTCATTATACAATCCAAGCAATTACCCATTTTCCAAGGGGTTTTGAACATTTGCGTGAAATCACATATATAAGACAGAAAATGATTGCAGGGCAGTTTTCACATTTCACTTCCAACAAGTCATGCTTCAGTATTATGTGGCAATTACAGACACAGTTCACCTCTATTGGCTTATCCATAAACTCTAATTCTCACATAGTAGGGATTAATTAGATTTTCTGAGCTTTAAGGGAAAATTGAATCCATATTATATTTGCTTTTTTGTGGTAGCTGGGAGAGAATATTAACTTTTAAAGCAGCAAACACTAATATTGTCTGACATCGTTAAAATGCAAAGATCAATCAACAACTTACAGTTGAGTTGCATGTTTCAAACTAATTTTACAAATCGTGATTCCTAAACCACTCATATATATTTACCATAAATTGATTATTGCTTCTGATGTAAATTTGCTAAAAGCTAACCGTCCAATAAACGTATTTGCGGTGCTTTTACAGGCCTGCCTCTAAAACTGGCTTGTTATGACATTAATGTTAATGGCGGTGATTCAGAATGTGCTGACTGCAGATCTGCGGATCTCGGATGGATCAATACAGACTGCACATATGTAAATGTAGTCATTAAATCTTTTTTCAGTTGGATGTCTGGCCTCAGGGAGCATGCAATAAGCAGTGACAGTCATGAGAAACAAATTATTTCAACCTTGAGAAGTTAAAAAGGTCTCTCGTTTGGTTTTGCAGGACATGAGGTCTCGTTCTTTGATCTAGGCATGCAAAGTGCGTTGGCGTGAATCTTTAGGGTGATGATGTGAAGTTAAACATACAAGAATATCTGCAGATGCTGAATGCAAATTCAGTGTCATCTCACTCACATTATCCACAGTAACAGCTTTAGCATGGCTTGCACTCTAAATCCTCATATATAAAGGTGGAAATGTGCACAGCCACATGAGAACATTTAATCAGAAAGCAATGTAGTATCCCTGAAGCCCAAACAATGCGTACCTATGCAGATTGCTCCGTAAATTGTCTTTCTGTTAATGTGTTTGACCTCAGGTACAATATTTTCTACTTTGTTTTCCATCGTCTGATAGTCAGAGCTTGAAGTGAGAAAAATGGGGGACATGTGCTGAAGTGGAAATGTTGACTGCACTACACTACCTGACCTCAATTACTTTCCCTGTAGATAAGATAAGCCTGTTTTGATAGATAATTCAACTTCTTCTGAAAACAATGTGGGAAATTATGAGTTAAGTGGCTTTTGTCCTTGTGACTTTTTCCTCCAACGTCCCAGTGACATGCTTTTAGTATAAAAACCTGAAACTTGCCTGTTTACGTGTACTAAATGCACAGGTAATATTTTCTTTTTGTATTGCTGTAGAAATTTTGTACTTTGGCAGTTTTTTTTCTTTTCATCCTTTATGCAATAAAAAAGCCAAGTGGCACAGATCAAATCATACCAGCTTTGGGGACATTTCATAATCACTTTGACAACCAGTGATCAGTAATTTTCCTTTATCTGTTGCTAGTGTAATGTACAGATGTTTTTGGTTATTTAGTGCCAGGTTACTCAGTTATTTTGCTTTGACCAGGGGCCACATACTTTCATAATTTATTAAACTAAATGGACCAAGCAAAGGATAGTAGGTATCAAAGCAAAAACGGTTTTATCATCAAATTCTTATTAAAGCCAATTTCTAAAAAATAATGTGATTAATTTTGAGATTGATGTTTTTTATGATTTTTGTCTCTATCCTTCACAAAAAAAAAAGTAAACTAACAAGAAAAACATTGGCGGGCTGCACAGTGGCACAGTGGGTAGAGCTGTTGCCTTGCAGCAAGAAGGTTCTGGGTTTGAGTCCTAACCTGGGTCTTTCTGCATGGAGTTTGCATGTTCTCCCTGTGCATGCATGGGTTCTCTCTGGGTACTCTGGCTTCCTCCCACAATCCAAAAACATGACTGTTAGGTTATGTGACCCCAATAGGAATAAGTGTGTTGGAAAATGGATTGATGGATGGAAGAAAAACATTGAAAATAAAAAAAGAAATACATTTATTTACATGGGAATATTTGTATGATGTTTGCACCATTTAGTTCAAACATACAGAGCTCTGACCACCACTTTATCAAGGCTACAGTATTCCAAATGTGTATTCTATTGACTTGATTTTTTTTGTCAAATAAACAACAAATATATGTATCTATCTATCTAACTATATATATATATATATATATATATATATATATATATATATATATATATATATATATATACATGCAAAAGCCTCACTCAAAGTAGGCAATATATATTTATTTAATACATTTTATTTTGGGTTACGTTGGGTACGTGAGGATATGACCAATCAGTTTCTTATTTACAGATGCTAACTATTTTAATATTAATATTAATGTTGTAAGACTTTCTTTACAGCTCAATTGCAAGGCTTTTAAAACTCACAACACATTCCATTCCCCATTCTACATTTCCTTGTACAGTAATGTTTATGGTTTAAAATCATGGTGGCCGAAAAACACCAGTGCCAGAGCGTAACGCTTGAAATATTCTAAAATACATTGGGCATGCAGTTGAGGACCCATATACAAGAAAAAGCATATTATTCCTTGAAAGATTGATTTAATATTCAAATTAAAGAAGAGCAAATAAGAATGTCAAGAGATGTGCACTGGTGGCATTGATGATACTTCTGAAATACTGAAGGAGCTCAAACTTTTCCAAACTTAAACTGCAGGGAACTTTAATGTGCTAAGGAAAGAGGTGAGTAATATGGAGCAGACCTTTGAGCAATTAAAAACAACAATGAAAAAAGCCGAAGTGTGGATTCTGCTTAAGTTAATAAGAATTGTTCTTCTTCCTGCTCCTGTTCTTTTTTTGCATGGAATGTGTTGTTATTCCATTGTATTTATGGATTGTGACAGCCATACTTGGTATGATTACATTACCAATGAAAATATAATGAAGATAAAACATGAAACATTAATGTGAAAATTAAGTTACTTATCTGTATTTCTCAGGACTGTACTTATTTCTTTTTCCAGAAGAAATATATTTTTTTTAAATATATGTTGAAGGTGTTTGCAGTCAGCATTTTTTTACCTGGCTACTTCCTGGTTCTTTAAGAGTGCAGTTCCACAAGGGAGGATAGAGGTACCTTTTTTACTTATGCTTACTGTCTATTGCAGTCTTTTCCTGTCCTGGTATGTAACTGCTGAGAACAGGATTTGATGTGTACAGGATATTCAGCAAATGCAGTATTGAACTTGTGTGGCAGGCATTGCTAACTACAATCCTGAGAAAGTAATTTCACCGCATAGCCTTGTTCAAGATGAGTCTAGGCACTTTTTAAATTATATTCTTATATTGGGTCTTAATAGGCACAGTCTGGATATTCCTTTTCAGAGTTTGATATTATCTCCACAGGCTTTGTGTGTCCCTAGCTGTTCAGCCTTTCATTGCAGACTCTTTGCTATCTTGGATGAGGCGAGTGATCTTTGGTTTTGTGCAAATTTGAAGAGTCTGACAGCTGGGTCTAGGAGGTACACTCCTTGGTGTAGAGTGATAAGAGCAGTGGACACAGGGACACATCCCTGTGGGATAACAGAGCTGACTGCCAGAGGTGATTTCCCCAGGACTCACATGCTGTTCTCTGCCTGTCAGAATGCTTGCGAATCATGACAGATGACTTATGATATACTGGTTGCCATTTCTATTACAACTCCTTACTCTGTGACATAAATTAGAATCTTCTATTTTTTTCTGAATATTGTTGGGTATTATCATTATACCATAACATCAACAAATGATCTCTATTTGATCATCAAAATTAAATGTACTTCTTACAATCATATTATTAATTATTAATATAAAATGTCACATATTAAGATGATAGCAATATATATTCATCTATTTGTGATCCAAATAAAAAATCAATATGTAATTCAATCATGTCATTATTTCCTTGTCTTTAGAAAAAAATAGTGGTACATAAAATGTAATTTGCTCTACTGAACTTTGAGTTTTCATTTCTTGTCAGCAGAATAGGTAAAAAAAATACAATTTAGATAAAAAAAACAGCAAATCATACAGCCTCTGCAGAGTTTTGAAAACTGTGGAAGCATATGTGTATATTTTCTTATTAAGACACCTTGTGTTTTGTTCTGCAATTTTACTTTCTTTCAAGCTTCCCGTTGACTTTTGTTCTCCACGCCCATTTATCCCAAAAAAGCAAACACTTTGCTTGACCACAACCTCCCTTTTCTTTTTATTAAAAAAGATTATAAAAGTAAACTAATTTTCCTGTTTAATGAATGTATTCAGTGCAAATTCCCAACATGGTGGCTAGCAGGTTTCAGAAACTGGATGCTCTCCATTACCTATGAATACTCAATACAGAGTTTATTTCTTGAAGCATAAACTTGCATTTGTAATATCAGATTCGCTTTTGCTTTGATGGAAAAAAGCAAACTTTCAAGAGAATTTATGTTTGCAAATTTCTCCTCATTGCAATTCCCTCTGAACTTTAGATAGAAAAAAACACAACATCCAGATATTGGCACAGTCAACAGATCCCAGCACACATGAAGGAAAGGCACAGCAAAAGTGCTGAAAATTCTGCATCAACATATTGCTCTACAGTGGTTATTAATTCCCTTTACCCAGGCTCATATGTTTCAAGCAAATTAATTCTGCTGACTGATTTGCTTTTGTAATAACCTAATAGTATGCCACTACTATGCTCACTCGTTTGGAACTGATGTGGGGGGAAAAATATCACCTGAATATTTTTTTTTTTCTCCATTCTTTTAATTTTAACAGCAGAGTTTATATGTGGAGAATCAAACAAAAAGAAGTGAATGAAGAAAATATATCATGGAAAGGATAGTTAGGATATTTCCAACAAAGAATATAAATAGCAGCAAATCAAATAAATGACCATAAATATAATGGTATCACTGTGGTACCTTGTCAAAGAGGCTTTTTTTCTGAAATAATGGTCCTTCTAAATGATTACAATGTAAAAACAAGGGCAACGAAAAAGTGTTGGCCTTTTAAGGTGAGCTATGTACGTGACATTTCTCCTATCAACTCTCTGGAGCATCATGAAACCATGATGTCTATTTCTTTTTTAGCAGAACCAGCACTGCACTATATTTTACACAGTTTGCGAGATGGAGAGGACATTTTAAAAACAAGCTGTTTCTGGTTTGTCACTCTCACACGCCCACAGACTGCATGCTCTAGCTCTGTCTGACAGCATTGAATCTATGCTCAGTCCTCTGAATACGCAAAAGCCTATGCATTAAAGAGGGACCCAGCACGGTTTATTTATTCATTTAAATGGACTTTCAGTTTTGTACTATGTATGTGGTACATTTTCTTGTTTTTTTTTCAGACTAAACAAAAATGTTTTTAGAAATTAGAGAGGAAAAAAAACAGATGCTGAGGTGAAGAACAGAGACATGAAAAATGAACATGATGATATCTTCCAAGCATACGAACAAGTGATATGGTTGCAATGTGGTTTTGTCGAATGTCTTAGTATTTAGACAAACAGGCTATCTTTGCTTTGTTATCATTTTGCAACACATGTAGCTAATATAATGTTCTCAAAAGTAAACACTGGAAAAATGAAAGCATGAGAGAAAGTACTGCTTTTATTTCCCCCTATTTGTAAAGTGAAAGTATGCATTATTCAATGTGAGGTACCTTGGACAAACAAACTACAATGGCAGCAGATTTTGATCAATATAGCTTATTTAGAATTTTCCCACTGACATCAGAATACCGACTCCCTTCCTTTCAGGCTCTTACAGCAACTTGCAAAGCATTTATAGCTCTTAAGCTATACCATGTTTTCCAATATTGGAACCACAAACTTTTTATAGAGTTTCACTCTTCACCAGGAGAATGATTCGAAATATGAAGGTGCTACTATCAACTGAAGAACAGGTGAACTAAAAAGGTCCATTCAACATCTAGATCAAATGTAGACATTCAGATGTTCTGTCAACACCACATCTAAATTTGAGACTTTTTATTGAAAATTTGGAAGCTTAAAAACATCCACCTGTAATAGCAACCAAAAAAAATGGTTCTACATTGTATTGACTTGGGTGAAATAAACTATTTTATATTTGTCTATGACATGAAAATCAGATGAAATATCTGAAATTTTAGCCTTTAACCTACCTTAAAAAAAAAATCATACAAAGGTTATGACCACAAACTGTACTTCATTAGAAGGAATGGTTTAATAATATAATGGATGATTTTAACTCTAGCTCAGTTTGTATTGATAACTATTACCTCCATAGTTTAGAGAAACACAATCTACCATACATATTAAAAGGAAAGATGATGTAACAACTTCATTTACTTCTCACTGAATTTTAAATGGACATTTCCAGACCTTCAATTGTCTTTATTACACTTGAGCACTCCCGTTTCCCCAACATGTTTTTACCCTTCACGGATCTCAGACTCTGAGGAGGAGAACCTTTTAAGTGCTTCCCCTCTGAGTTAAAATGTGTTTACACCTAAGACACTTCTCTTTACCCTACAATCACAGATGGTTTCCCAGGGCGCAGCGACCAAATGGGAAGCCTTTGTTGTGGGGATTAAGTATTTTCTGAAATACATAACACCTGAATTGTAACTACAGTAAATGATTTAAAGCTGGACTTTATTCATGCACATTAGCGTGATAAAAAAAAAGAAAAAAAGATTTGGTGTTTGTTTTTTTTTAATTCATGCATTTGTGTTTTTAAGAGCTCAGCTTTAAGTAACTATCTGGAGGATAGACTTACAACACTTTGCTTTGATATAATCTTTGAGTTATTTTTAAGTTTTGCACATGCCCAGCACACTCTCGCATGTACAAACACACCCTTGACAGTATCAGGTCTTCAGAGAAAGAGTGTTTACTACTAAAAAAACCAACTTGCTCCCTCTGCTCAAATATTTAGGCTGAGTCTCAAGCACTCTCCTTTGAATTGAAGTAATTGGTTGGTGTTTAAATTGAAATTTCACAGGCAGTAGATCGCCACACAGTGCAGTGAAGCTCAAAGAAGGATGTTCTTCTGGTTTGTCAGAAGTGAGGTATATGTGCATGTATGGACATGTGTCCACCTTTATTAGTATTCCATCAGTAGAGCCATATGAAAGTGTCATCTCCCTCTTTTTCAAGTCACCCCACCTACTCATCTCTAACGCTCCCTTGCTCAGTTCCCTTTCTATTCAAAGGTCCAGAGTGTGCCCCGTGGGCAGCTATTAATGAGGAACTTTGTGGTGAGTCTTATTAAACCTTAATGACACACAGCCACCTGTCTGGATTTCAATACAAGAAGGGCTCAGACAGTCATCAACACAGAGAATCTCTAATCTGTAGATTGAAAAGAAGCTCCCCTGCCAAAGTGGGTTTTTCTGCAATCTTCGTGTTTCTAGTGAAGCCAGCAGTTTTTAAGTCATATTTAATGTTTAAGTTTTTTTTTTTTTTTTTTTTACACAGCCTATAATCATGTTTGTCTTCTCAGGTTATCTGATGCACAGATGAAGAGCAAGCATTTTTTTCCCATCATCCAAGTAATTAATGAGCTCTTATGCTTGTAAACAGCTGTTCATTTAGCTATTCAACACATGTGACACACGATATGTCTTTGAAGCATCTTATGAACCAAGGCTGGTGAGAAATAGGGTTTAAACCAGAAATTTACACTGTATAAAAAGGCCTACACCCTTATTTCTCTCTAAGATTGAATCAGACTAGTTGCTTGCTGTTCTAGGTCAGTTAGGAGTACCAAAATTAGTTCTAATCGCTAAATACCACAATACCAGGGGGAAAAAAAATTAACAGATTTTTTTTTTCCAAATTCAGAAGTTCAAATACATCTCTTTGAGTTTCCTGTGGTTGGTGTCCAATTTTCTGGGGTATACTTTCACAACCTTCCAGAGTAGTTTTCTGAAAGTTTGGCCATTACTACTGAGAGAACATTTGTAACAGGGTTACTGTAGGTTGCATACATGCACACATACCTTTTCAGCTCTGGCCACAAATTTGATGTGGGGTTGACTCCAAGCTTTGTGATGGATAGAGCAAAATATTGTCTTTGTTGTCCTAAAGACAAAGATTAATTTGGTGGGGGGTAATTTTTTGGGTAAGTTGAAAATCCTATTTGTGCACAAGCTTTAACATAGTTGCTCATACATCTAATTTTGCTCCAATATTATATAATGTTACCAGATTTAGGAATTAAATAAAAACCTTACTGAATGGCACGAGGTAAATTAAAACACAGAAACAGGATGAAAGCAACAATATAAGTCAGCAATGAATAAATAAAATGTGTGAGTGTGGTTTCATTGTATGAAGGTGTTGGAGTTGTTTCTTCCTGGAGGGACTGTTGAGCTCTTGAGATTGTGGTAAGGCTTATTGAGTCACTCTCTTTTTTTCTGTTGCTGCAGCATTGTTTTGGTTTGGCGTTCCAGACTCTGTCGATTTTATCTTAAATAAAAGCTCCAGAGTAAGAAATGTGGCATTAGAGACACCAGGGACCATAGTCAGATGCCTGCCAGGGGCCAGAATGGGCAACATCAAATCCTACCTTAAACTGCTGGCTAAGGATGACCATAAATACAGTAAGATTGTTATTCACGCTGGTGGTGATGACACCCAGTTTTGACAGTCAGAGGTAATGAAAGTTGGTGTTGCTTTGGGGTGCAAGTTTGCTAAAACAGTGTTGGAATCTTCTCTGGTCTGACACTGACCTTGTCAGTCTGGACACTGACAAGGTTATTATAGCGGGGATTTTAACATTCATGTTGACACTGAGTGTGATAACCTTAATGTAGCCTTTAATACTATCCTAAATTTAATTGGTTTTGCTCAAAACTTGCATAAACCAATACACTGTTGCCTTCATACTTTGGACCTTGTGCTGATATATGGCATTAATTGTGTAGAATTAACAGTATTTCCTCACAATCTTGTTCTATCTGACCATTTTTTAACAACCTTTGAGTTCAAATTAACTGAATTCTCCACCCCCAAAAGAAGGTTTCATCATGGTAGATACTTATTGTCATGGTGCAGTTTTTTGGCCTGCCTGAATTTGAACAGTTTTCTAGATCTTTTCACCTCTCACCCAGCCCAATTACCTCCAGTCTCCACTCCACTTTAGATCATTGCCACCTGCCGCTTCTAATTAAGGGAAACTTGGTCCACCTGTTAACACCCCTACATAAAATCTCCTCTGATCAGCCCCGCTGGACCATCATCTTCTGCTCCTACCTTCGTCCTTCTTCCCTCGACGATGTCCTCACGTCTCCTTTGCCTCACGCCTGCCTCACTCTCCCTCTTCGTGCCTGCCTGCTGTCACCCAGCGTCCAAGAGCTCTCGCTGCTGAGCTGCCGGCTTCCCCTCGACCCCAGCGCTCACTTGCCTGCTCAGGAGGCTCCCTGGAACCTTGCACCTGACTGGCTCGGCAGCTCAGCTACTACGGTGCTTCCCCTCTCACGTCCGCCAGCTCCAGCTCTCTCACGTCTGCCAGCTGCTGCCGTCATCATCCTCCTGCTTCAATCTGGTACAGCCTCTCTGGTTTTCATCCTCCACAACCCATCACCTCTCAATAAAACTCTTAAACGTGGCTCTGTGTGTGGATGAATTTGGGTTCACTAGATCAGACCCTGACACTTATGCGACAATGCTGTTTCAAACTTTAAAAAGTCTGTCCCCCTTTTAATTTCCCCAGTATCACAGAAATGCCCTACAGATGGGTGAAATGTTGTTTCTTCTCATTCACAAATTGATGCTTTTGTTGATGGTGTAACGTCCTCATTGTGTTTTGCATTAGCCAGTGTAGCCTGGCTAATGCAAAACACAGGAAGCTGGCTCCCTGGTTTAATTTAAAGCTGTGTTCATTGAAGCACAATGTAAGGAAATTCGAGAGAAAATGGTGCTCTACATATTTAGAGGAATCCTACCTAATCTGGAAAAACACACTGTTGTATAAAAAGACCCTTCACACAAAAGAGAAATGCTCAATAGTGGTTGTGAAAAGCCACCCCCCACCCCCCAGAGCACTGAGGCAGGCCTGGGGACCCAAAACCCCAGATGCCCAAAGGGACCCCCAAAGTAAAGGCGCCCAAAGGGGGGCCAACGCAGGAAATCTGCCCCCCCCCCCCCCACCAAGGGAAGAGGAGAGACGGTCCCGAGGAAATCCCCCAGCCGCTGCAATGCTGAAGCCCCCAGGAGCCGCAGGGATGAGCATGCAGGCTCCACACTTAGCGGTGACTTGAGATGTTCTTGGGAGAGGGAGCAGTTCATACCTGAACCTGACAAGTAAACAGAAAAAAAAGAAAAAAAAAACACATACAGTCTCATTCACATCTTTCCACCCTAGTCCCCCCCACTTGCAAAGCAGGGACTCTTAAAAAAAAACAAAAAAAAAAAAAGACAGCTTGCAGACATTCGCATATACCACTCACATCCAATAATCCCAAGGCCGGGCACCGGCACCCTATAGGGGTACCAGGCTCCCGGACCCAGTAGGTAAACCCTGAAACCTAGTTTTCCAATTTGCATCGTTTGTCATTTCATTTTTCACTTCATATTAGGTACTTAGATCTTTGTTTGCCTACCCTGTTTTCTTCTGTTCTGGTACAATTTTATCTGTGAACCCTATATTCAAGCCTGACATAGTGTTGCGCTTAAAAAGGTTTATAGTAACTGATGAGATGGTGACCGACAGAACAGGCAGGTGATGACAGAACAGGTATGATGTGACTGAATAGTGTTGAGGGTGGCTGAAATGGATGATGACCAGAACTATACCTGACTGACAGCTCACCTGAGCGGGCAGAGTGGGCAACGCAACCTCACAGGAAGGCAGAACAGATAGACGAGCATGCAGTTACTGGAAAAATCCCATCAGTGATGGCAGGTCTCATGCAGGAACATAGGGGTTGATAGTGATGTTACGTGATGTGTCGAGGCTTCGAGGCGTGTGTCGAGTAATAGAGGGGGCATTTCCGTAAAGCGTGTATCGAAGCTTGCTTCATTTAGGGGAGGAGCCGAAAACGATGACGTCCGAAGCCTCGCTGCCCGGCTGTACCACGTGACTGCTTCGGGAAGTGGCTCAGATTTTGCCAGATGACCAGTTCATTCAGAACCAGTCATGGCTGCACGCTGGATCATAAAACAGTTCTGCTAACCAGATGCAGTTTAAAATGCCACTTGGTCTGTTTATAAGTTTCGTTTTTATTAATTCTGCATTTTTTAACTACGTGCACCGTATTTCTGTGCCTCACCGCTTGCTCCTCTCCCCCCTCCTTTCCCTCGGAGCAGGTGCTTTTATCACGTGAATCACTACGTTTAATGTCCTCACATCGGTAGCAACGTGTGCCAGTTGAAGTCAATAGGAGAGTTACTAGCTGTGTTTCATGCTCTTTTGTTTTTAACAACATAGAATCAGTGGCGCTTCGGTGGGCGTGCTGCCTCACGCTTTAATTCAGGTGCGCACTTTTAAGGGTCATTTTAAAGAATTTGTAACATCAGGGGCTTCATGTCAGACCTGTCAGTACCCCTGTTCCCTTTATAGGAGCCCTTTACAGTATTTAGTTATGCATTTTCCCCACTGTTTATCCGTCGCACGCAGCGCACCAATGGGGGTAAAATCCGCCCACCGCAACACCCAGAGTGCACTGAAGTCAATAGAAATTTGACTTTTCAGCGCGGCGCTGTGAAAGTTGATGAGAATGTTATAAACTGTAACAGTCTAGAAGTGCATTGAGCTGAAAAGAGGGAGACATCAGCAGCAGGATTGTGCGTAAATTGTTTATTATTTGTGATTTTGTATGATTGTTTGGTGCTGTGTCCCTCAGAACCAAATCATATAACTGCTCTCCCTCAGCACAAGGTTAGTGTCATCTTTGTCACCTGTTCCTAATTGCTTTCCCTTGCATTCCCTTCTGTTTCCTCCCCTATTTAAACTGCAGGGGTCCGTTCTTTGTACGTTGCTTAAAACATCCGAGATCAAATGAGACATCCAAGATGATTTCATCCGGCTAATCATGATCCGGCTAATTGGGTTCTTCGAATACACCTGTTGTTTATGATTAGTATGGCTGGATTGAGTTATCTGAGATAACTGTGCGTTAATGCGCTTGTTTAAAAGGGGAAATGTGTCGATAGTAGAAACAATGATCAGCAGCGCTGCTATTGGCTGTTCAGCATGGCCAAAGAACGCCCACAGATTTTCTCCCAAGCAGAACAAGAGCTTTTAATGGAAAGTTATGCCGAATTTCAGTCATTAATTAAAATGACAGGTAACACCTCAAAGTCTGTTAAAGCCAGGAGAGAGGGCTGGCAAAAAGTAGCAAACAAATTAAATGCATAAATACTGTCCGTGGTAGATGTTTCTATCACTTTCTACAGTATGAATTTTTGCTTTTTAATAATTTCATATTTACTTTGTTCTTTTATATCAGAGCCTCCACGGGACCCACAAGAATACGGTGATAAGTAAAAGTGAAGTACAAGAATATTCAACAAAATGGTAGCCTTTAATTATTATACTTTATTTTAAAAAGATACTTGTTATGTCAACAGATCCAAATTTTGGTGTCATTCCTTAGACACTGGAAGTAACGGACTCATGCAAACTGGGAATTTTAACAAAAAGAATTCTTTATCTATAAAAAAAATAAGTTCTTCCTTTTCCAAGTCATACACAGTTTACACGGTAAAACTGTATTGCTCCGTGTCTAGATAATCCATCCATAGTTTTTTCTAATACAATATACGGCTCGACAGGAAGCAAGCCTTTCAAAGTAATAATAATAATAATAATAATAATAATAATAATAATAATAATAATAATAATAATAATAATACATTTTATTTAAAAGGCGCCTTTCTGGACACTCAAGGTCACCGTACAGAAGGATAAAAACAGAATGTCAGAAACAAAAATCAAAACAAAAAACATTTAAAAAATACCGAGGATGGGACAGGGAAATTGATAATTAAAGAGAATAGACAGTCTTAAACAGATGAGTAAAACTAAAGTTCACAATAAAATAGCAGCAAACCATCATACAAATAACTTTGTATTTTCTATTTATGGCTCTAACACCACTTTTTCCTCTATAAAAGCCACTGTTAAAGGATGTGCTTGTCTGTTTATAACAGCCACGGAAAGAAATCTCTCTCCAATTACACTGTCGCGCTGCGCTAAAGGATTATGTCTATTGCGCAACATGCGATTCATTCGAAAAAACTCTGCAAATTATTCTTGCACCTTTCGCAACAGGTTGCAGTCGTAAAAATGGACATGGCTATGACAGACTTCCCTATCTCCTCCGCTTATAATGCTGCAATCTAATCCTGTTTACATGAAATAAGCCTGCTGGCGAGAAGGCTTAAGCTGACGCACATGTTGCTATGACAACAAGTCCAAGATGAGTTTCGAAGAACCGAACAATCCAAGATCATGCCAAATCGTCAACAATCAAATCCAGCTAACTGAGTTAGCGACGTACGAAGAACGGGCCCCAGGTTTCCTGTTTCTCTGTTTTGAATTCTCTGTTATGCTGTCACTGTTTTGGTCAGCTTCTTATTTACTCCCTGGTACTTTTCTCTACCTGTATAGTCTGTAAGGTTAGCTGGTTTCTTTATATTGAATCACTTTTCATTTCATCAATCTTTCCCCAAGCTCTTTTCTGCATTTTGGTCCATCAACAACCACACATTACACAACAGGGGGTAGGTACAATCAACAAAATGAATGGCAGTTTGGTTGGGACAAAGGCTAATGAGATGAGGAGACATGATAAATTAAACCAGAATGAACACAGGAGGTGCTTAATCGAAACACAAAATCAACTACTAACATAAAAGAAAGCATTAAAGCTAAAAAGAGTCTAAACCAAAATACATAAAACATAAAACAAAGGCAGAACTAGAAACTCGACAACTATAACAACAACAAAAAAGTAAAAAATAAAATTAAAGTAACAATAACCAAAAATTCAGACCAGCCACATTTCCAACATGATGACGGAGAATCAACGGAGGCAGCTAAAGAGTAGGATGATGACAATAATGCTTTCTAACCTCATCACCAAAGATAAATCAAGATTTCAGCGGTAAAAGAAAAGGCTAGTTTCAGTGTTAAGAAGTGCTAGATTGCAGTTATTCCAATGTTTGTGTTTTGCAACAGTAGGTTTGGTTTGGCCATGAATAACTATTAATAAGTCAAATACAATTAACAAAGTAAGTAATTTTGATCAGAATGATCAAGTTGTGGCATCACCTATTATAATCGAATGCCTAAATTAATAGCCAAACAGCTAAAGAAGAATATAAAGAATAAATGCAAACAACTGCTCTCCAAAATCAAGAATGTATGAACAGAATACTTGAACTTGAAATGTTTCTGTCAACAAACACTTTACCTATACAAATAAGTTAAACTAAACTAAAAAAATGGATAGGACAAGGAAACTAACCCTAATAAAATAAGGGAAAAACAGGAAACTGAAGTGTAAAGCTGAAACAAATAACCAATGAAACAATGCAGTGATATAGTTCAGTGTGATTATGTATGTTTAAGAACCATGGTTTGTTTTGAGGAATTTGAAATGAGGCCAAATTAGCTCACTAATGAAGAACAAAAATGGGTGTGTATTCAACCAGTTCACAATGCAAAGCAGAAGGCAAGGCGAGGCAAAATTTATTTATATAGCACATTTCAGTACAAAGACAATGCAAAGTGCTTAACATAATTAAAATATAGGAAAATGAAACAGAATAAAAGCAAGTTGGGATAAAATGAAGAAACAAAATAAAACATGGGAGAATAGAAACTAAAATCAAATATTAAAAACGGTTGGACTACAAAGATGAACTAATAATGTTTAAAAACAGTTTAAGTAGGACAGTCGAAGGCAATCCTAAACAAATGTGTATTTAATTTCGATTTAAAAGAACTCAGGCTTTCAGCACTTTTACAGTTTTCTGGAAGTCTGTTCCAGATAAGTGGAGCATAGGAACTAAATGCTGCTTCTCCGTGTTTGGTTCTGGTTCTAGGTATGCAGAGTAGGCTGAAGCCAGATGACCGTAGTGGTCTGGAGGGTTGAAAAAAATATAACAAGTCTGTGATGCATTTAGGTGCTAAGCCATTCAGGGATTTATAGACTAACAGAAGTATTTTATAGTGTATTCTCTGAGATACAGGGAGCTAGTGTAAGGACTTTAGAACTGGGGTGATGTGCTCTACTGGCAGCAGCGTTCTGGATCAGCTGCAGCTGTCTGATCCACTTTTTAGGCAGACCTGTGAAAATGCCGTTGCAGTAATCAATTTGACTAAAAATAAATGCATGGGTTAATTTATCCAGATCCTGCTGAGACATCAGTCCTTTAATCCTGGAAATGTTCTTCAGGTGATAGAAGGTCGACCTTGTAATTATCTTTAGATCTGAGAACAGCCCGTAGTTTGTTTCACTTGTCTTGGGACAGTTCTCTGTAGTATTGGCCAGTTTCCTTTGTCTAGGTGGGGGGTTCGTTGGTCCTTTGGTCTTGCACCCAGATTGGTCCAGGGATTCTCTTTTTCCTCAGGGAACTGTTTGTTCAAACAGTTCCCTGGGCTTGTGGTCACTGTTCAGAAATCACAGGCAGGGTGGTTTCATTTCCATACGTACCGTTTACATCATAATTCACTTCGAGTTGGCAGATTTTTAGTTCCATAACAGCTATATTCTGTAGAAGTGTGTCAAAGTCCTCTGTGGGGAAGGTAGGCATCTTTGAATATCAAAATCAAAAATAAATAAAAGAAAATAACTCAATCCAACTTTCTGTAGTTTTGTCTAAGAGATAAAAAGGAGATAAAAAGTAAAAGGCAGGAAAATGCAAGCAAGCAGGGAGCAGAGAAAAAAGCGTCCGAGCTGAAATATCCCTCTGCCTCATTACGCGCTGGAGTGCATCCTGACATAGGAGCTGAGGGAGTGAAGGCAGAGGGAGCAATGTTGCCTGTATTTTCTGCAGTTTACGGTTGCAATAACCAGTGATAACTGCCCAAAGTAGATTACGAGCAGATATTGTTTCTGAAGATAAGTTTTTACACACTGATAACGTTGCAGAATTTTTTTGATATTTTAACAGCACAAGTTTCATACATACTTTGCTGAAATATAATCAATAAACCTTTTGGACGATTCTTAATGTTATGTTAACAAACCATCACAGTTATAATGAATATTGACTTGAATATGGACTACCAAGATGGTGGCGAAAAGCAGACATAGGCTGTGTCGGACTTTAGGGGTTGCATCCTTTGAAGGCTCAATTCAAAGACTGATTATGTTACGTGACAGCAAAGTGATTAAGACTGTTGAAATTTGAAAGCTTCAAATATGGACCACAAATATAGCCTACTTTTCTCCATATTTGAAGGATGGGTCCATTGTAACCTTCATTGCACAGTCAATCCCTTGATTCATTGTGGGTTTAAGAGAATTGTTTAATTGCAAACCTCAATGCCGGAGAGGGATAAAATGCAGTGAATAAAAGGAATATATCACGCTGTCTATGACCATAGAAGTAACTTTTAAAAAAGCTTTCAGGTGAGAATTTAACTGTCTAAACCTTAATATCTGCTCAATGTATTGACATATCACTAATTGCAAAAGTGCTCAGACGTAGTAGTTGTCCACTCTCGCTACACTAACAGCTAGCTCACCTCACCAAATTTCTGCTGACCAGGCAGTTGAGGCTCGCTATGCTGCGCGAAAAATTTGCTTTCAAACTACCTCTGGCAATGATTTAAAAGCAGAAATAAATCAGTCTTACCTGATGTGCATGTTTTGTTGTTTTATTATTATTTTTCCCTACAAAGGGAGTGATTTAAACTTTAAAAAGTTAGTGTTGAAATTGTTAAACATTTTACTAATATGGTTTTGTCAACAATTGATATCATTTTGTGGTATATTTCTATATCTTAATACATTCCTCTGAATATTTCAGATGGATGATCAATGAATGACAATAAAATGAAATAAAAATATAATTAATGCATTTTAAATAAAACAATATTAAACCTTCAGGAATATGTAAAGGGGAAAATAAAAACCATGTACAGTTGAGACAGTGGGATCAGCCTTCGGGCTCCATTTGTTCGGCATCACAGCTTCCCGCTTTCATGGTCGTTAGGCAACAAAAGTAATGCAGAGGTAGAGTCGGAGACAGCCGATGAAAGCTAGACCATGCAAATTCACAGCCGCTCTCCTTCAGCCTTCTTGTTTTTGCAGCCAATGCAGGACCCAGCCACAGTAGTCCTTTGAAGGATGCAGCCTCTGAATTTGGACACAACCATTGACTCACAATGAGGCTGACAAAGGGCAACGTGATGATGTTACATCTGTAATTAGTGATTCAGCTTAATAACAAACTACATGTTAGCTGTGGCACTATTTAGGTAACCTCTTCAGCAAGATGAATTCTCGTTGTATTTCTGCGTTCACAAAAACACAAAAATTCATCTTAT